>NC_068937.1:133788454-134000938 GCF_016801865.2 Culex pipiens pallens | reverse complement strand
AATATTTATTGCCTGATTCTTTGAAAACTATTTTGAAGATCATGTGAAGTGAATTTTATGTAATTTATTTGTTTGCACTTAAGGATGCAATCGTGCTTCCCAGGATCATTAGCTTCAAAACCCCAAAAAAATCGAAGTCTTAAAGCAATCAAACGAGTCCAAAACTCCCGATCGTTAATCACCCCCTATATTCGTTTTAACCCAAATCGAACGATCACTCGCTTCGTCTGACCTTTTCCCGAACCACGGAAGTGACCACGTAACCACCAGCCGAAAAGGGTCATCCAAAGTCGTCCAAAGCCGTCTGAAGTGTAGCTGAGCTTGTTGCGTAATTTCCTGCTCGAATCACATAATCGATCTCCAGTGGTCCGTCTATCTGGGGTTCGGCCCCCGGAACACTTGTGAAGGCGCCACCACCAACGCGCCAACTTGGCCGACACCGGCCACATGTAGATATGCCGATGATGACTGAAATTATTGTTGTGAGTAATTTATCATTTTTTTTTTTCGCTTGGCGCGACTCGACTCGCAGATCGCTCCAACATAAACGATTGCTTAACAACCTGGTCGTCTGCGACGATCACCTCGCAGGCAGGTTTGGCCGCCGAGACCGCATCAACCGGAACCACCACCGCGGTAGTGGCAGAGGAGAAAGAAAGATCTGTGCACGGGGCAAACGAACGAACGAACGAAAGTGAAAGTGAAAGTTGTGTGGACGCCAACCAACCAAGCCAATGACTCATGGGCGGTTGGTTTGGGAGTCCGGTTGTGGGGTTCGCTGCTGGTTGGCAAGTCTCTGCTCATGACATGAGAAACGGATGTAATCGATCGTCTGAGTGGATCGCGGGGTTGGTGCAAAGATGAGACTCACGATGAGAATGAACTTCAAAATTAGTTCCTTAATCAATAATACTCGTTACAGATCAATTTGGACGAAGTTCTGAGCACCCAGACTCGTTTGGAACAAAAGAGACTTGTCCGGAAACAAGCGACGAACCTCAAGCGATGAAAACATTACATCACAGCTAGCACTTTCACGCCGAAAGAAGAGCGCTCAACGTTGTCATTTAAATGTCAAAAGGTTCCGTGACCTCGGCCTGGTCATAACCGGCACGAGAAACCACCCCAAAATATCATCTCAGAGACAGCAGCGCTCATCACTTTCACCCTGTTGTCAAATAAAACACACAGCCAGTGAAGAAAAAAAAAAGATCGCCAGAGGCTGCATCTCGCGTGTCCCCGAGGGGATAGCTCTCTTTGGACGGCTCGCTTTGGCAGTATTACCTGAACCAAGTTTAGACCCTGCGGCGGAGGCGATGACGGTTACGACAGGGTGTTAATTTAGCGAGGTACTGTGGGAAAAAATGGTACGAAAATGGACAAAATCTTCAATTTTCAAAGATGCAATATTAAAAAAAATATGAATTAAATTTAGAAATTCCTAAATACTTATCTCATATCATCTTTTTGAAAAGAATCATTAGTTTTAAATATATCTAAGTGTTAACGAAATTTTATTCGCGGAACAACCACCTTTTTGTGGTACTATCATCGGGATTTCACCAAAAAAAAAAAATCAAAATAATATAAAACAAGTCTAAACAAGAAGTTAAACGTGAACTTTGAAAAATTGAGTAATTTTAACTAACTGTAACTATTTTTTTGTGAGTAGTACTAAACAATACCTACAATTTTGCCGAAGACACCAAACCGATCAGAAAATCGAAAATCGAATAATAGATACAGATTATTGGATATTTTAATAGCTTTTTTGTATGGATGGTTGGCAAAATTGTATGAAGACTTGTATGGACGAACCAATGATGCAAAATGACTTCTTTGGTCAAAGAAACAGTACACACAAAATACATCCAAATAAAAACAAAAAACAAAAACTATTTTAAAAAATATGCTCATTCTTTAAAGAATTGCTCTATTTCAAATTTTATTTAAAGTTTTTGTCACAAAATTGAATTTAAAATCTCAAGCCTTTAAGAAAAATAGAAGAGTCTAGTTGGTTTGGTATTTGTGGAAAGGTTGTAAAATAACTGCATCGTTTGATACCCATATTGCAATCAAGAAACAATTGAGTATTTCAAATTCTATGTTTTGATAATTTTAGTAGAAATTTAACAAAAACTCTAAATGTTGTAAACATACATTTTAAACGTTTGACACTCACATTGCAATTAACAAAAATTTCCGTATTTCAAAAATGAAAGATATTTTGTGAAAATTTTAGTATCACTTAACAAAACTTTAATGTAAAAATACACTTAAAATGTCGTACCGTTAGAATCCCATACGAAAAATTAAAAAAAATAGTATTTCAGAAATGATGTTATTTCTGAAAATGTAATCTAATTTAACAAAAACAATCATGTTGAAAACAGACATTTCAAATTTCGCATCGTTCTAAACCCTCAATAGGTATTATAAAAATCTGAGTATTTAACAAGTTTTGTTTCTGAAAATTTTAGTCTAATTGAACAAAAAAAAAATGTGTTTTGAAAATATATTTTGAAATTTCACATAGTTTGACTACCTACTACCTGTATTGTAAATTATAATAAAATGAGTATTTAAAAAATATTATTTAGTAAAAAAAAAGATCTTTTCCAAAAAATTATTAAAATATTGACAAAATACATTTCAAATTTCGCATCGTTTGAAACCCATATTGCAAATTTCTAAAACTTGAGTTAATAAAAAGAAATTCTGAAGTCTAGAGCAATTCTCTCAGATTTCGGTCATTAGATTTTTTTTTGTGTTTTTTAATCCGACTGAAACTTTTTTGGTGCCTTCGGTGTGCCCAAAGAAGCCATTTTGCATCATTAGTTTGTCCATATAATTTTCCATACAAATTTGGCAGCTGTCCATACAAAAATGATGTATGAAAATTCAAAAATCTGTATCTTTTGAAGGAACTTTTTGATCGATTTGGTGTCTTCGGCAAAGTTGTAGGTATGGATAAGGACTACACTGAAAAAAAATGATACACGGTAAAAAAAATTTGGTGATTTTTAATTTAACTTTTTGTCACTTAAACTTAATTTGCAAAAAAAAACACTATTTTTGTTTTTTTTTTTATTTTTTTATATGTTTTAGGGGACATAAAATGCCAACTTTTCAGAAATTTCCAAGTTGTGCAAAAAATCTTTGACCGAGTTATGAGTTTTTGAATCAATATTGATTTTTTCAAAAAATCGAAATGTTGGTCGCAAAATTTTTCAACTTCATTTTTAGATGTAAAACATTCAATATTAAGCCCTTTTGAAATGTTAGTCTTGATTCAAAAAAATTGAATGTTTGAATGTTTGAAGAATGAATGTTTCATATTTTAACATTGCAAATCAGACCATAAGTTGCTGAGATATCGACGTTAGAAAATGGTGGGTTGTTTGTGTGAGACTTACAAAACAACTATTTTCCTGTTTTTAAACATATACATGGCAATATTTCAACAACTAAGGGTCGCATCAACAAAGTTCAAGAAAGAAAATATAGAGTTTTCTCAGCTTCTCAAAAATATTTTTTTTCAAAAGTAGGCAAACATGTGCACTAATTTGAAACAAAAAATTAAAACTCCTACTATTTTTAAAAAAGTTACCTAAAAATGGCTTTAACTTGAAAACGGTGACCTTTATCAAAATTTCACTTAAGTGCTTTTTGATAGCAAATTCGATTTTACATCGAAAAAGGAAGTTGAAAGATTTTTGCGATCAATATTTCGATTTTGTTTTTAAAATCAGTATTGATTCAAAAATTCATAACTCGGTCAAAGATTTATTGCACAACCTGGAAATTTCTGAAAAGTTGGCATTTTATGTCCCCTCGAACATGTATATAAAAAAAATCAAAAATAGTGTTTTTTTGCAAATCAAGTTTTAGTGACAAAAAGTTAAATTAAAAATCACCAATTCTTTTTTACCGTGTACCAAAAAAGTTTCAGTCGGATAAAAAAATATGAAAATTAAAATTAAAAAAAAAGTCCGATTTCGTAGAGAATTTACGTATTTAATTAGAACACTTCATTTTGCTGGCTATCAATGTCACCCCGGTTTACGGTATCTAAAAATATGTGAAAATTTAAACTAATTTTACAGAATAACTAATGTTGTGAAAATAAATTTTAAATAACGCATCGTTTGACACCCATATTAAATTATTACAAATATTTTTTTTTTGGGAATTTATTTGTAGGGACCATTCATAAACCACGTGGATACTTTTTTTTATTTTAGATTTTTATTTTGTTTAAGGAAATCGAAATTGTTGAACTTGAAATGGTCTTGATTCGCGGCACAAATGCTTTTTACATAAAAAAAAGTTTTATGGAGTACCGGATACCGGAAAATTGCCAAAATAGTGCAATAACGACGTTTTGTAATTAATTTTAAATTGTTATATCGTAGATTTTTTTCAATATTTATTTCTAAATATTACAAAGTATAGAAGGATAGACATGTTTTATAAATTAAAAAAAGTACATTTGAAATTTATATCTAAACTTTTCTGATTATTTTTTTTTTCCTTGGTCAAAATTTGTATGCACCCACTGTCCAGACCGCAAGTCCGTTCAGAGCAGAGAAAGTGTTTTTTTTTGCGTTGCCGCCAACGGCCATCATCCGAGATGCAGTTTTGGTGAACTCACCGATCCGATGATCTGTCCGGCCGCGCCGCGGGCTTCGGAGAGCGGCGATGTTGTTTTAATTTCACTTTCTATCAAACCAGAAAGAGAAGCGGGGGCAAATGCATCGTAAGATGATGATCCAATCGGAAACCGGCCCAAAATCGAGCTCAATGAGTCCGACACGGTCGGGGGTCTTCTTTTTTTTGTTGAGGGGCTCGAGATGACTCATCGGAAGTGTTGGATAATCGTCGAGCATGGATGTGATGGAACCCTGGATCGTGATGGCGTAATCGGTTCGTAGCGGGAGAGCGATGCTGGGTTTGAATCCCGGGGAGAAAGTGTTTTTTTGTTCAATTCTTTATTGTTTAAATTTATATTTGAGCTTTTTTCCTGGAAGGGTCGAGCATAAAAATCAGACCTGCAATTTGACACCTTCTAGATTGTTGCCTTGATCAAGGAAGTTGAAAAAATATGAATCAGCGAATGTCCTTGAAAAAAGGATCGAACTTCATCGCCTCACCAATTTCAGACCAAAATTATAACCCTTCTTCTTGGCAACTGCATCGTTGGTTTCGAATCGGTGCTGATTATGGGTTTGCAGTATAAATCACGAGCATCGATGCAATAAAATTCGCAACCGATTGTTGTTTGGAGTTCGATTCCGGGTCGATTACCGATGCAACAGCCCCAGATTGGCGTCATTGGTGGTGGCCGGTGATAAATATATCTGAACGAATTGTCCCATCATTAGCTCCATCTCGATGAGATAGTAGAATATATTTATGTTTGACGACGCTGTATTTTGTTTTAATTTGTTGTGTCTTAATATACACAGTAAAAAAAATTGAAATCCTACTTCTAGAAGTGTATTCAGATTTTGTGTCAGAAAAAAATATGTTTGCACGTGTAAATTTACATCTTTTACTATGCAATTTCACTGTTTACGCAAAAATTAAGGTACAATTCCATAGAACACATAGAAGCATACAATTTTCTAACTTTTTTTCAACACATACGACGTGTAATTTATCTTTCTTGTCTCTTGTCTTGTGGAAATCGACAAATAGCTTCTTGAAGCTGCAAAAATATGTAATTTTACATCAAATATTGAGTAAAATTATATAAGCGAGGCGAGTTTTTCGTATTTTTAAAGGATTTTTTTTATTTTCCACACATTAATTCAGGTGAAATTCCGTAAAAAAATGGTTTATTTATGCCTTCAAATTTTCTAATTGACGTATGTTAAGTTTTGTTATAACTGCGAAAAACTACTACAAAAAATCCCTTTATCCTTAGTATCTTAAACTCGTAAAAAAAAATCGTGGGCAATCATTGGCACTATTGAACAAGTTAAAAAAATTGTATACTTCCGCAAAATAATACTTTAGGTGGATTTATCTCGAAAACGAATCCATATTATCAAAATTAATATGAAATACTTTTCGATTCCAAATCCAATTTTGACTCAAAAAATGAAGGACTTTTTTTATTTAGTCGTGTTTTGAAGTTTTAAAAAAATTACAATTTAATAAAAATGGCGGCACTACCAAATAAATTTTAGAAGCTGGGTCTATTTCGTCCTCTATAACATATCAAAAAATTAAAATTTAGGAAAAAGTAGTTTTTTTTTGTGTTCAGAAGTGAAATAAAACAATTGGTATTTGTTAAAGAGTGAGCCATAACCTTTTTTGCCGGAGATACAAAATTGATTAGAAATTTCGTTCCCAAAATACAGATTTTATATGGGCAGCTGTCAAATTCGTATGAAATTTTGTATGGACGGCCTAAGGATGCAAAATTTATTCTTTGGTCATTTTCATAAAAAAAAAATCATTCAAAATTTTCCATTTTATTTTTAAACAAGAAAGTTTATGTGTAAGTTTCACCTGGATTTTGACAGTGTTGTCAGATCTTCAATAATGAAAAATGTAATTTTTTTTCTGTGAAAAAAAAATTCCGATCAATGTTTCATATGAACGAAATGACTAGAAGAAGCAACGACTGATTTTATAACCTTTCTTTGGAGGGTAAAGCAAAAAACAGCAAAAACATTAAAAAAAATGAATAGCTCTCAACAGGAAAGCGGTTATGGCACTAGAGTTTTCAGGTTATGCCTTAACCTTTTCAGGACTTTTTTTTAAACGTAATTTGCAATATTGTTGAAAAAATCGAAAGCTTGACGTTCATACAGTAATTCCATTTGAAAAGAGCCTAAACCGAAAAAAAAGTTCTCTGACCGAGCTCAACAATTTTCTGGGGGTTCCTTGGCCAGAATAATTAGACTCGTATTTTTTGTTTGGCCATTAGGGTGACCTACATCGTGCTAGGGTGGTTCGAAAAATAGCAATTTTCGTCATTTTTCGCAAAAACCGCTTTTTTCAAAAAATCATATCTCCGCGTCATTTCATCCGATTTTAGCTGTCTTAGACGCAAAAGAAAGGTGGTTAGTTTGGCTATTTGAGAAAAAAAGAAAGAGGTTTCAAAAATCTAGCTTAACATTTGAAAAAGCCGTATGAAAACTTTAAATGGCGTTTTGACCGTGTCTGGACGAAAGAGCCTACGTCTGAAAATATTTTTTTCGGATTCTCGGAAAATTTCACATAACATATCAAGAAATTGGCGATGTCGAACCGTACGTTTCCGAGATGTGATTTTTTGAAAATAAAAACTGAGTTTTTCAACGCGCCACGCGCAAAAACAGAAAAATGACGAAATCGTGAAAAAATCAACTTTTTTCACTAAAACTATGATAACTTAAAAATTTCAGCGACGACCTATACATTTTTGGGTACCATTTTTTTATTATAATGCGCACCTTTTGGTACGTTAACATGTATGTATGCATGTATGTAACATTTTAGTGAAAACAGGAGATTTTTCGAAAAACTCAGTTTTTATTTTCAAACAATCATATCTCGGAAACGTACGGTTCGACATCGCCAATTTTTTGATATTTTACGTGAAATTTTCCGAGGAATCCGATGGTCCAGACACGGTCAAAACCCCATTTTAAATTTTCATACGACTTTTTAAAATTTTAAGCTAGATTTTTGAAACTTCTTACTATTTTTCTCAAATAGACAAACTAATCACCCTTCTTTTGCGACTAAGACAGCTAAAATCGGATGAAAATGACGCGAAGATATGATTTTTTGAAAAAAGTGGTTTTTGCGAAAAATTACGAAAATTACAATTTTTCGAACCACCATAGCACAATGTAGGTCACCCTAATGGCCAAACAAAAAGATACGGGTCTAATTATTTTGGACAAGGAACCCCTAGAAAAATTTTGAGCCCGATCGGAGAACTTTTTTTTCGGTTTAGGCTCTTTTCAAATGGAATTGCTGCATAGTGATCCAATTTACCCAACTTTTTTTGGCTAATTTTAACTCCAGATATCAGAAGATGGTTGAATTTCTAAAATCTTCCTCTTTTCTCGAGCTTGTGAATTGAGGTGTTGATGATATTATTATATATTAGTTCTCAACTGTCAAAAAAATGCAGAGAAAAAAAATCGTAAAAATGCTGGTAAACAATTATACAGTTTTGAATTTTGATGAAAATCGGAAAAAATGAGTTAAAGATTAAGATTGGGATTGAGAATGAGATTAGGTTTGGTATTGAGAGTAAGATTGGGATTGGTATGGGATTGAGATTTAGATTGTGATTGCGATTGGGATTGGGATTGGGATTTGGATTGGGATTGGGATTGGGATTGGGATTGGGATTGGGATTGGGATTGGGATTGGGATTGGGATTGAGATTGAGATTGAGATTGAGATTGAGATTGAGATTGAGATTGAGATTGAGATTCAGATTCAGATTGAGATTGAGATTGAGATTGAGATTGAGATTGCGATTGCGATTGGGATTGGGATTGGGATTGGGATTGGGATTGGGATTGGGATTGGGATTGAGATTGGGATCGGGATTGGGATTGGCATTGGGATTGGGATTGAGATTGATTTCGAGTTTGAGATAGAGGTTGGGGTTGGGATTGAGGTTAGGGTTTAGATTGAGATTGAGTTGAAAATTTTCTTTAACCTGACCTACCGGAAAGTCCCACCCAACCCTTCGTTAAACCCAAAGCAGCAGTACTGTCAACACTGCCGCCCTTTACTCAGCTCATTACGCATCATTATCGTACCACAATAACAGCAACAACAACAACATCGCAACAAGAGGAAATACCTCATTTCCCCTTTTTACACCAGCAGCGCGCGCTCCCAGAAATTGAGCTGTGTACGATCGCGGCTTCAAGAAGGTCTCCCCCGGAACTCCGCCGGACCAACAATCGCGCCGGGCCCCGAAGTGCTAATGGCCGTGAATTACGGGCTTTGCTAGGTTCCGCGCAAAATGACTTGCCCACCACAGTCTACCAAGAGAAAATGAATATCATCTTTCTTGGTTGGTGTTGCTGCTGCTGCTGCTGCAGAAGAAGTTGTGACCATAGGCGATGATGACCATAGGCGCGTCACGGTGAAAGACTGTGGGGAACCATGTGATGATGATGGTCATGATCACCGTTCGAGCGGGGGGTTGTGTTGTGTAGTAGGTGGCGAGATGTTGGCGCGATCGTGCTAAAATTGTAGGGTTTCCATTTCGGATCAACGCCGCGATCGCGATCGCGATCCAGATGAGATGGGTGTAATTTAATCGTCGATCACGTCTCTGACGCCCCGGCATGGAGGTGGTGGAGGTCGCGGGAACTAATGACTTACTTTAGGATCGGCCGGGGCGGGGTACCGATCCGGATCTAGACCCGGTAAATGGTGTGGTGATCGTCCGGAGGGGACCATTATTTTGGCAGGTATTGATCGCGATCGCGGGTTCATTCACAGATCACGCGGGACTTTCTTTTGCGGGGTTTGGTTGGTGGTTGATGAGATGTTTTGGGACCTCTTGGCCTCTCCCTCCGTTAGAGGAGCTCTTTTCGGGACGCGAGTGAACAATGAACAATCGTGCCGAGTTTGTTGGCAAATGTTGCAAATTGAATGGAGCGTTGTGGGGGCGTCGTCGTCGGATGTTGTTGAGAAAACATTTCACCAAGTGGGCGAGGGATCGCGTGGGGGCGTTGTTGAACGAGTTGTGAAGGGTTTGGGCGTATGAAAAGTTGGTTCGAATTTTGGTGGTCCACACATTTCTCTTTGTAATGGTTTGTTCGAATCGATCTTTCGAACATACTAGCAAACTTAATATAATTTGAAAATTAAAGCGGCCAGCCCCACTGCGTTGTGTTTACCGCAAAGAGAATTTTTAGAACGGATCACATTTCACAGAATTTACAGAGACGGAAGGATGCGGGGACATACCGTACCAACCGCTACGTGTTAACAAATTTTCTAACTGAGCTTCTAATTTTTAAAAGGATTTAAACCAGTAATGCTAGCTGAATTACGCTCTTTGAAGCTTGCGCCGTGCCAGATTTGTCAAGATTGAGTTTGATCGCGAACCTGCGCCGGTGACCCCCGTGGGTCCAACTTCCTACTTTTTTTTCCGAGGCCGGAATCGGCTGTGTCATTCCTCGACGGCTTCGGCAAAGTCCCAAGAGATACCTCTCGGTAATGATCGACCGGCCAATTATTGTGATTATTTTATTACACATTTTTCTTCTCGCGGCGTCGTCGTCGATGGCGACTTGGAGACTTGGTGGTGGTCGATTGGAACGTGCCTCCGGAAACTTTGTTGTACGAGTGATTGAGAGAGAGAGAGGAATTCCGGTGCGGCGATCCGCCGCGTGATTGCAATCGTATCAAATGGACGGAGACGGTTGTGAGGGCAATCAATCATTCAAACAATTCGAACATCTTTCGACGTCTTCAAACGGCTGGCCTGGCATCAGATAATGACAATTATGGACGACGCCAGAGGGACAGCTGTACGGAGTGACTGACTGACTGCTTGACTGGTATAGAAGGGTAGTTTTGCTTTCGGTTTCTACCGAGTGACTTGGGTCTGACACAGAAACCTAGAGCTCAAGGATGCGCGCTCTCCGATGCTCGATTGTCGAAGCAAATTACCCCCTCCACTGCATTCGATGAGGCAGGTCTCTTTGTGCGGATGCTGTTAGTAGAACAGCTTAGTAGCGATCGGATTGGAGTGATAGGCTAAACGATTTGGACTAGAACTTTAGGCACTTGAATCAGGTCTAATTGGTCTGAATTGTTTTCTTAGGTTTTTTGACGATGCCCTCTAACAATTTCGAAAATATAAATTAAATCTTGAAAATAAAATCAATATTACAAAAAATGCTGAAATTTTAAAAAAGCGTTTTAAGCCAAAAAAACGTTACTTAATCCACCTTAAGGTGGTTGTTGCCTTCCTCACATTCATGTTGTATTTTAGGTTGTATTTACAAATTAATTTAAGAGTTTTCCTTAATTTTTTTTTTTCATTTTTTTATAATTTTTGATTTTACTAGAACAGCAATTTCAATTATTTTTTTTAAAGGAGAAAAGGGGGGGGGGGCTGTAATTGAATTTGCTGATATGCCAACATAAGGTGCACGATGGAATTGCATGCTGTCCCCCTAGTCTTAGTAAACAATGTCTCATGATAGAACTCATTTCAGTAAAAAGTTCGTGTAAATCTTTGTCGAGACAAAATGATGTATTCAGCAACATAATTAATACAGACTTTTTCCAGAAGAGACGCAGACACTGCTTAAGCAATGTGGCAACCGGGCGATACGCATGCTGCGCGACTCTCGCGCGTAATCAAAAAGACCCGGCCTTTGAGGTTATGCAAAAATCACCCTTTTTTGTAGCTACAAAAAAACTTTTTCTTGGCATAACTTCAAAAGTACTTCACTAAAAAGAATAAAATTTAATAGGGTCTTAGGGGACCCCAAAACGAACAGAATAAGGCGGATCCGGCCAAAATCGGTTCAGCCAGTTCTGAGATAATCGTGTGGAAAAAATCATGTCTACACACATCCCCAAAGACATTTGTTCAGAATTTGATTCTGAGTCGATAGGTATACGTGAAGGTATATCTAGTAGTCGTATTTAAGAAGTTAATTTTTCGAGTGATTTTATAGCTTTGCCTCAGTGAGGTGAGGAAGGCAAAAAACATAGAAAAATTCCTTCCAAAAAATCTAAATCATAATTAAATAAAAAATAAAACTAACATTAATTAAATTTAAGGGTAATTCTCTACCAACTCACACGAAATCGGGAAAAGTTGCCCCGACCCCTCTTCGATTTGCGTGAAACTTTGTCCTAAGGGGTAACTTTTGTCCCTGATCACGAATCCGAGGTCCGTTTTTTGATATCTCGTGACGGAGGGGCGGTACGACCCCTTCCATTTTTAAACATGCGAAAAAAGAGGTGTTTTTCAATAATTTGCAGCCTGAAACGGTGATGAGATAGAAATTTGGTGTCAAAGGGACTTTTATGTAAAATTAGACGCCCGATTTGATGGCGTACTCAGAATTCCGAAAAAACGTATTTTTCATCGAAAAAAACACTAAAAAAGTTTTAAAAATTCTCCCATTTTCCGTTACTCGACTGTAAAAAATTTTGGAACATGTCATTTTATGGGAAATTTAATGTACTTTTTGAATCTACATTGTCCCAGAAGGGTCATTTTTTCATTTAGAACAAAATTTTTCATTTTAAAATTTCGTGTTTTTTCTAACTTTGCAGGGTTATTTTTTAGAGTGTAACAATGTTCTACAAAAATGTAGAGCAGACAATTACAAAAATTTTGATATATAGACATAAGGGGTTTGCTTATAAACATCACAAGTTATCGCGATTTTACGAAAAAAAGTTTTGAAAAAGTTACTTTTTGCGTTTCTCTTTGTTTCGTCGTCCGTGTCTGTCGCGGGTGACCATGAACGGCCATGATCGATGACGACCAACTTTTTTAAAACTTTTTTTCGTAAAATCGTGATAACTTGTGATGTTTATAAGCAAACCCCTTATGTATATATATCAAAATTTTTGTAATTGTCTGCTCTACAACTTTGTAGAACATTGTTACACTCTAAAAAATAACCCTGCAAAGTTAGAAAAAACACGAAATTTTAAAATGAAAAATTTTGTTCAAAATGAAAAAATGACCCTTCTGGGACAATGTAGATTCGAAAAGTACATTAAATTTTCCATAAAATGACATGTTCCAAAATTTTTTACAGTCGAGTAACGGAAAATGGGAGAATTTTTAAAACTTTTTTAGTGTTTTTTTCGATGAAAAATACGTTTTTTCGGAATTCTGAGTACGCCATCAAATCGGGCGTCTAATTTTACATAAAAGTCCCTTTGACACCAAATTTCTATCTCATCACCGTTTCAGGCTGCAAATTATTGAAAAACACCTCTTTTTTCGCATGTGCAAAAATGGAAGGGGTCGTACCGCCCCTCCGTCACGAGATATCAAAAAACGGACCTCGGATTCGTGATCAGGGACAAAAGTTACCCCTTAGGACAAAGTTTCACGCAAATCGAAGAGGGGTCGGGGCAACTGCTGTGTGAGTTGGCGGAGAATTACCCTTAAATAAATACTTAAATTCAAAAAACAACAATACAAAATACCACGTTAAAAAAAATGCGGGATACAAAAAACATCAAAATATGAAAATTAAAACAATCTAAAATACTTAATCAACGAAATTACTAAAAAATACTAAAAATACTAAAAATACTAAAAATACTTAAAATACTTAAAATACTTTAAATACTTTAAATACTTTAAATACTTTAATTACTTTAAATACTTTAAATACTTTAAATACTTTAAATACTTTAAATACTTTAAATACTTTAAATACTTTAAATACTTTAAATACTTTAAATACTTTAAATACTTTAAATACTTTAAATGCTTTAAATACTTTAAATACTTTAAATACTTTAAATACTTTAAATACTTTAAATACTTTAAATACTTTAAATACTTTAAATACTTTAAATACTTTCAATACTTTAAATACTTTAAATACTTTAAATACTTTAAATACTTTAAATACTTTAAATACATAAAATACTTTAAATACTTAAAATACTAAAATACCTAAATACTAAATTAGGCCGTTGCAAATATTTTTTGAAGTTTATGTCCCTAGGGCAAAAAAAATAATAATTGCCAAAAATAAAGCTTTTGTGGTGCTGTACATTGGAATTTCATAAAAATTCAAAATATTTTAAATCCAGCCCAAACATGCTAAATATGATTATCAATGTAGAAAAATGCGTTTTAGATTGTTTTCAGTTGATTTGACTTTTATTTTCATTAAAATTTTGAAGTTTTTTGAAAAAATACTTTTCTGCCCCCTGATTTTTTGGGCCAATTTTGAAGGGGGGGAGGGCGACATAAACTTTGAAAAATATTTGCAACGGCCTTACTAAAATACTAAAATACTAAAATACTAAAATACTAAAATACTAAAATACTAAAATACTAAAATACTAAAATACTAAAATACTAAAATACTAAAATACTAAAATACTAAAATACTAAAATACTAAAATACTAAAATACTAAAATACTAAAATACTAAAATACTAAAATACTAAAATACTAAAATACTAAAATACTAAAATACTAAAATACTAAAATACTAAAATACTAAAATACTAAAATACTAAAATACTAAAATACTAAAATACTAAAATACTAAAATACTGAAATACTAAAATACTAAAATACTAAAATACTAAAATACTAAAATACTAAAATACTAAAATACTAAAATACTAAAATACTAAAATAATAAAATACTAAAATACTAAAATACTAAAATACTAAAATACTAAAATACTAAAATACTAAAATACTAAAATACTAAAATACTAAAATACTAAAATACTAAAATACTAAAATACTAAAATACTAAAATACTAAAATATCAAAATACTAAAATATCAAAATACTAAAATACTAAAATACTAAAATACTAAAATACTAAATTACTAAAATACTAAAATACTAAAATACTAAAATACTAAAATACTAAAATACTAAAATACTAAAATACTCAAATACAAAAATACAAAAATACAAAAATCACAAGATCCTCTGTAATTAATCTTAGCTTTAAGAAAAATGTAATTACAAAAGCCGACTCGGTCCTTACCAGGTCCCAGTACCGAAAAGGATCTTATAAGTATAATTTTATGAAAAAAAGAAATAATAAAAAAATAAAATACAGAAATACAGAAATACAAAAATACATGAAATTTTGCGAAAAAGCGTTCTTTGGGGATCTGGAAAGGCTCGGTGCATTTTTTGTGAATCGTGTTTTTAACATTTTTTAATCATCCATCTCGGAATGCAAGTCGATGGATGTGTAGTTGTTGGATGTGTGGTAAGTTGAATGAAGGCATTTTTCCGTAGCATTCAGCTCGGAAGGCATCGGCGTAGACTTTTGTTATTTTTAGTTTTCTTTGCAAATTTCTTATAAAGACAAAAAAAAATCTGCAGTGATTTTTGGAAAATATTTCAAAAATGTAAAAAAAAATCAAACAAGCTTTCGTTAAAATCTCTCTCCAATGCAACTCTTGGCTGAAAGTGTTACCAACAGGAAATTAATTGAATTGCTGATATCTTCCGCGCACCTTTTTTATCGCCCCTCTCATAACATCCACGTGATGAAGAATTATTGATTTGAGTTTTTTCCTCTCTCCATTTCAGGTATGTACAACTATTTCTACAAATACGGCGAGTGGCCACCGCTGATCGCCGCCGTTGCAACCCTGCCGTCGATGGCGATGATGGAATCTGCCACGGAAGAAGCGGCCACGTCAACGTACGGTTTGTACTGACCGTGCGGCGAAAAGTAAGGGAAAATATGATCTTGTTATTTTTTTTGCTCGTTTTTTCTTTGGAAATCGAAAGTGATGTTAGGAAGAACCGATTAACGGAGGGGAAAATTTTTGGATTGTTGAATTTTCTAAGCTTGAAATGTGAACTTTTTTGATGAAGCAACTTTTGCCAATAAAATATTGAATTTGACTGCTTTTATGCAACTTATTTTTTCCTCTCTTCATTTAGTCTTCACTATCGCTAGCCAGGGTTCAGATCAGCAGTTTAGCACTAATTTGCACTTTCCTCACCGCTTTTTATGCAACAAACTGTCAGCTCGGCGGTTGCAGACCACCTACCAGTAAAACGTGGTCCGGAAAATCGGCTTCTCACTTTGGAATTAGTGCCACAGTGATAATTGCTGGTGTCTTGCCAAAATTATACGCTGGAATTAAAAATTGCCACGCGAAATCGCCTAAAAAGTTTACTTTCTATCCATTGGCGGGTGGTGATGTCCACCACCGCGAAAATAAGGAAGAAGAATTATAAAAGATAAAAATTGAAGAAAGACAATAAGAGACGAACTTAAAAATAGTCGAAGTGGCTAAAAAACCAACAGCGATTCGCGCGACTATAAGTCAATGCAGAAAGAAAGGTTGATAATTAAAAAAGTGTGTCAGCGTCAGTGGCTGACTCACCCCCTTCGGCCTGCTGAAGGAGGTTGTTGTTATCACCTTTGGGTCGGCCACTCTCTTGCCGGCAAGCCGGCCGAGAATTCTCAGCGTTATTTAGAGTTATTGACTTGGCGGTTGTGCGAAATGTTCGAGAGGGAAAGTTTTTCCGACTGGCAAGCAAAGTTTTGTGCGTGGGGTGGGAAAATTGCACCTCGGATGTGAATTGTTGCTTTCAGAGCCTCACGATGGCGGTGAAATGTCATTGTTGCCATTACGACATAATGACGGGTCGCACTGTTGCACCTTCACTTTTGTTACTTTTCCCCCTGAAGTTCAAAGTGGCGTTGGGAAAAATACCAAACAAGCTGTTATTTTGTGTTTTTAAAAAAAAAAAAATTTGTTTCATCTGCATTAAAAATAATCAATTTTAGCAAAAATCTAAAGGTTTAAAAAAAATTATCAGCAAAATGTTGTTATTACTGGTCACTCATATTTCTTTAACTCGGAGCGAGACAGCGAGCAGAAGAGTGACTCTCTTGCCTCCATATTCCTCTCATTTGTTCCAGCTTTCTCTTTACTGCGTAGGAATCTGGAGGAAAGAGAGTTGCTCTTTTGCTCACTGTCTTATTGTTTCTAGTCAAGTTATGCTTGTGTCATTTGATTTAGCAAAATTAAGATTTTAAGACAGGGTGGCCACCTCGGGAAAAAACCGGGAAAACCGGGAAAAAACCGGGATTTTTCTCCACCGGGAGAAACCCGGGAAAAACTCGGGAATTCGACTGACAAACCGGGAATTTTTTTTAAGTTTAGTTAAAATTCGACAAAAGCTTTTTAATGTATTCAATATGTTCTTTTCTCAATTAGAATATTATTCCTGTTATTCTAAATGAAGAATTCGCGAAAACTATGTTTGATGTTTTTTACTGTTGTATCTTATGAAATTTTTACTTGGCGAATTTGTTTTTTTTTTTAATAAAACAAAATGTTTGCTCTACCAGCGGTTCTCAACCTGGGGTACATGTACCCCGTAATTTGTCCCAAACAAAATATTTGAGAGAAAAAAATAACGAATTGATTTGAAGCAAAAAATTAACAGTCATACTTAAGGTGCAGTGAATTACGGGCGAATTGTTTTTGACCAATCAGAAAATGTTTAAAAAATATTTGAATGATATCTCTATAATTTGCAATCGTTTAGAAATTTTAAGAATTTGAAGTAAAGTGCACAGTTTTTGAGTTTTTTGTTTGTTTTTTTTTTTTTTTTTTTTTTTCTACGAATATTTTTTATAAATTGTGCCAACTATACCATTTAATACCATGTTGGTAGAAAAATCTTATGTTTCATGATTTGGATATTTTCAATTCGACCTTTCTTTGCTAAAATATTAGTTTTGCATAATATTAAAATTAGGATTTTTTTCGTAAGTGGAAATTATGGATCTCATGGTACGAAAACAACATTACAGTGAATATCTCTCTAATTGTCACACAAAATACACTCTTTTAAAATATTTTTCTTGGCCTGTCTGAGCAATAAAAGAATGGATCAAAAATTTTCAAAAAAGAAAGCAGTAAAGAGTTTTCTTAACCATTTAATTTTTTAGAGATAAAATAGAATAATTGAATTGAAAATAGCTACAACTTCAAAAAAGTACTATTAAATAGCATGTTTAAATCTGAAATCAAAACAGTTTTTGAAAATCTTTTATATATATATTTTGGGCAGTTTAAAAAATCTCTGTTTCAAAAATAATTCGCTACAAAAAACTTTAGATAAAATTTGCACCAGCCTTATGTATTGTTGAAAAAATCGCAGCACGGTAATTTTTTTAATTTTTTTACCATTTTGTGTTTTGGGTTTTTTTAAGAAAGTTTTTTAAATTAAAATTATTCTCGAAAATTTATCCCATCACTACGTACAAACTTACCGAAGATACTAAATCGATAAACAAAAGTTTCAAGGTACCGATTTTTTTACTTTTGTATGGCCCTTTTCCTGCACTGCTGCAAAAGTGTATAAATTTTTGTTTGGACTAATGATGTAAAAATACTTTTTTGGTTAAAAAGAAAGTACTCACATAATTTTAGCCAAAACAAATTAATTCACAGAAGTTGATAATTCTTGGAAGAATCGTTCGTCTTGAATTCACAAAACATTTTTTCAAAGAAAACTAACGAGCATTTACATAAATGTTGAAAACAATGTATTTTTGCAAATCTTTTCTACAAAAATAATAAATTTTAGTAATGTTTTATCTTATTCTAAAAAATTAAAACGATTTTTTTTATTTTGAGTTTGCAAAATCTGCATGCATGATGATGAAAAATCCCAATCATTATGGAAATTGGAGGTTTGGATTGGAAACAGATTAAAACGGCTTCGTTTGCAAATTACTTACTTTTTACTCAAGATTTGAAAACATTCTTGAGGAATTCAAACTTTGAACCAAATTTATGCGTTCAAAAAGTATGTTAATACTAACGTTAGCCTAAAAAACATTGTAATTTGGTTTAAAAACATTCCGGAAAATTCCTTCTGGTCTCGGGAGAAAACCGGGAAAAAATCGAAATCTGGTGGCCACCCTGTTTTAAGAGTCTCTTTTTTCAAAAACATTGAAACATAAAATTGTTAAGCAAAATTAATTTCAAAATTATACATGCTAATCATCGTCTCTGCTGCTTATTTAATCACCAACGCGCGATGCAACGTCCCGAAATCGCATCTTTCTCCGCCTCACAACTCGTTGGTGTTGTTTTGAATTGCTTTTCCCTTAAGGCGCGAGCGCGCGCCCACCACACCACACCACGTGGTGTCTCGGGTCCGCGCACTCACTTTCGAAAGTGAAACAACAACAAAAAGAAGGGTAAATGTCCATCAAAGCGCGCCCACAAGCTAGCAAAAAGCAAAAAAAAAAAAATCTAGAAAAAAAACACAAGACAAACTCTCAAACAAGGAGCCAAGTCTCTATCCGCTTTTCCCTTTGAAGCTCTGGACAGCGCGCAACCAGTTGTTGTTGTTGTTGCTGTTGTGTTTACGCTTATAAAACGCAACAAAAACAACAACAGCAACGCCATCTCGCGCGCGCGCCGCACGCCTTACGTAACTCTCTTTTCAAAACACGTTTTCACGCTTTCTTCGCGGGGTGAGTTCCCCCCGGCGGCGCTCAACAGGTGAGTGACCGCGCGGCGGCGCGACGGCGAAAGAAAAAGTTTAAATATTTATTTATTTATTGTTTGGTTTGAGTGACTTGTTTACATCCGTTCGCGCTATGCGCGAGAGAGTGAGTTCGTCTCGGCGCGCCTGAGTGACTACCACGCGGTTTGGGAACATTTCCAGCGCCTACTCTGTCAGTTGCTCGCCGGCTTTCGTTGCGGTTGGAGCGTCGTGTCGTGGTGAACCTTCGTCTGCGTCGTCGTTGTAACACGTTGATTATCGGTTGAAGGGTTTTTTTTGTCGGTTTTTGTTCCAGAATTGGGGTTACAGTGAGAGTGATTTGAAGGACTATGGAGTGAAGATTTGGCAACTAAGGACTGTTATACTGTGGCCAGTGGTGAAGTTCGGTGATACTCCAATGGGTAGAGATGAACAGCGCAATTCCGTCATCATGCATGGATCGATACATCAATCGATATATAGGGCCACCGCATCCGGTTCAGCAGCCGCAGCAGCAGCAACATCCGCATCAACAGCAGTTGCTTAGCCAGAACGGGTTCTACCCGCATCAGCAACTCTTGCAGCAACAGCAGCAGCAGCAGCAACAGCAACATCAGCAACAGGTCGTCCAGCAGCAGCATCAACAGTTGTCCCAGGGACATGGACCTCCGCCGCACAATTTCATGGTCGGATGTTACAGCAACGCCAGCGGTTGGACGGGAGTCCCGTTGATATCGACCGCAGCGCGTAGACCTCGGAAGTTTCCGCCGGTCATCAACGGCGGCGGCCAGCAGAATGGTCACTACCAACCGAACAGCAAGCTGGACTTTGACGAGAATGCCATGTCCAGGCTGGCGCTGCATGCCCACGGGGCCCCGCTGATCCTGGCCAACAATCGGTACAACCGATCCAACAGCAAACCCGGTCCCAACAAACCCAACAAAGTGCCTTCGAATCACGCGCCAAGTCGCGATGATCACCTGCAGCACCATCTGAAGATGGTCCAAGCGATGGGACAGCAACAACAGCAGCAGCAACATCAACAGTTGTCCCACCCCAACGATGCCCACTCGGTGGCCAGTGACGAGAGTGGTCCCAACTCGGGAACCACCAACTCCTCGGCGTCCTCATCGTCCTCCTCAGACACCTGTCTGCCGCGGATCATCAAACCGCGCAAACGAAGAAAGAAGGACCGGAAACCCGCCCAACAAACCGGATCTACCCCGTCTTCAGAACCAACCCAGACTTCGACGACCTCGTCGACCCCACAGCACTCCGCCGTGAACCAGCTTCTGCTGGACGAAACCACGCGTGACTTCCTGCACGAGATCGCCCTCATGGCGAACGCCGGAACGTTCGACTTTTCCGGACTCATCCGCGAACAGCAGCAGCAGCAACACCAACAACCCGTTCAAGTCCAGCAACCCCCTCAACAGCAACATTTCAGCAGCAGCAACAGCGACTCGAGCGACTCGGGCATCAACAACCTGGCCTGCTCGTGCCGGTTGTGCGATCCGTTCTGCAAGATCTGGGCGTTTCCGCTGCGGCGGTCCTGCTCGGACAACAGCGCCGAGATCGAGCTGAACCGGGCCAAGGACGTGGGCGTGATCGGCAGCAACCGGAGCAACTCGTTCCGGAGCGAGTGGCGCAGCTCGCCGCACTCGTTGGAGCAGCAGCAGCAGCAGGATCTTGGCGGTTCCGGAAGTCGGAAGGGCAGCTTCAGCGACTCCGGAGATTCCGGGTGTGACCTGCTGAGCGGGTTGACGTTCTGCTCCGAGGACATCCTGAGCAGCGTCAACAGGGAGCTGTTCCTGACGCCGGTTGACGGCGGCAAGGAGTTCAAGTACCCGATGACCGGAGGAGGTGGTGGTGGCGGTCCCAACAGTATTAGTGGCAGTGGAAGTCCCAGCAGTAGTGTAACGGCCGATGGCGCTAGTGAGATGTTACTGATCAGTGAGCTAACGAAGAAGCTGAACGAAGGGCTGGACCTAAGGTCCAGCGGGGGAGGCTCGTCCGACAGTGGCTCGTCGGTGTTCTCCGACAGTGTGTTTGGGGAAGGTTCGTCCCCGCCGGGGACGGCCAACGGCGGGTCCGCGGATCTGTTTGTGAATTTCGACGCGATCTCGCGAAACAACCTGTTCAGTGTGAATAACATCAGCAAATTGAGCAATCTTCTGTTCGATGACGGCCTAACGGCACCCGGTCTAGTGATAAATAGTGGCCAACATCTTAATCATAATAATAATGTGCTCGTCGGCGGCGCTAACGGGACCGCCGCCGCCACTGGTGTGAATTACATCCGGAACAAGAACGTCCAAAATCCGCCACCGCCGACCTCCTCGGCTCCAGTGACAACGACGACCCAGCAGCGTCCCCTGTTCAGCGAGCATCAACCGTTCGTCTTCGTGCCGGACGCGGATCAGCAGCAGCAGCAGCTCAACTGCTTCGATATGGTTTGGAGTAACGATCGTAAACTACTTCCGGTCGAGGAATAGAGGGGCGACCCTAGAGAACAAGTGCTTCATCTCGTTAGGTTAGGCACAGAAACAGAGTTAGGCTCGCGAACTACGCTCGCGCAGACAAATTAAATTTAGAGATCCTCTCTTCCCTGCTTTCCTGAAGATCCCCGCTGGGTCGGGCCCTGCGGTAGCACCGCGAGAGAGAGAGAGAAACAAGCCGTAGCAATCAGCACCAGAATTAATAATCAACCTCTGGGTGTACGAATCTATCTTCTTTTGTTCTATGCACGGAAAAAAAAGTTCGGCGTTGTCGCGAAAAAGTGCTGTCGAAATCGTTTACATTGTTTTCAGACCCTAAAGAAGACACTTTTCGATGTAGAAACACACTTAAAATTTCATTTTTAGTTTCGTTAACACTTTCTTACGATTTCGCTGACAGGATTTTTTTCCGTGCCGGACCATCCGTTTGTCTGTTTTTCAAGATTTCTCGGAAATTTGTTTATGATTTCTAATGCTTGTTTAGAAAAACTGTTCTAAAATCTATCAAATGATTAGCATTATAAGAAATCAACTCAAAATTTCATTTACAGTTTCGTTAGAATTTTCTTACGATTTCGTCGACTGATTTTTTTCCGTGCCAGAATAGTTTTTGTTTTTCAAGATTTCTCGGGAATTTGGCGCGTCGTGCGGCATATCTCTCTCTCTCGCGGCTCCTGGAACTCCCAGAAGCACTCCCAGAGCTCCCCCCTATTTCTACCTTTTCCTTCCCTACCACCTGTGTGTACATAAATGGATCCATATTAGAACCCGTGGCCCAGTCCCAATGGCAGGTAGAGAATAAGGTATAGAGGTCACACGGAGCACACATTTCCTTTTGGCTACCTTTTTACGTTTTTATCTTTGCTCTCTCTCGCTCTGCTGGTTGGTTATTAGATATCTCCCTCCCTGTGTGTCTTATCTTCTTCCTCTTCCCGTGACGTAGACGTAGAAGGTTCTGCCGTCCCGTTCCCGTGTGAATCTTCACTTTTTGGCGCTCAATAAAATTTGCGCCGTAATGAGAGGTAATGAGGTTACTTGCAATTTGGACGTCCTCCTCCCTCTTTTTTCCTCGGAGGAGGAGGTCACCGAGGACGTCGCCGACCAATCCAGGTAGGCGCCGACGCCGCACCAAATCCAATAAAATTAAGTGCATTTCCTGCTTCGGTGCCACCGCTGCGCGATAACTGCCAGATATTGCGTCCAGCGAGAGATACCACCAATTAATGGCAGACCCTAATAGGTTATCACCTGCTCGAATTCGGAGAAATTCAACGCCCGTTGGTATGCGCAACGATGCCCCAAGTTCCGGGGGCTTATGACCACGCGCGCTTCCCCGATTTGAATATTAATCGCGTTACGCGGTTGTAAACAACCTGCGGCACGCGGTCAGCGGAATTTTCCAAGATCGGGAAAGGGCGAGCCGAGAAGTGGGCCGATGTAACGCCCTTTGTGAAAGGGCGCTGAAGGTCTAAGGGGTGATAAGGGGTTTGTTTTGAATGGATTTTAGGGCCCCGTTGAATGTGTTCAAAAGTGGGGAACCACCGCGCGATAATTTGTCGAAAAACAACTGTTTAGCGATTCAGATCGTGTGGGAAGGGTAATATTTTTCGGTGGGTAGACAAATGACCACATTGACGATCGTGGACGGTTTGTCTGAATGGCTGTCCTATCTGTGGCATCAGGGAGGGCTCGAAGTTGTAAACCATTTTTACGAGGGGTCTTGCAATGCGTTTTTGGCGTTTTTCTCTCAGTGTAACGCTTTGTAACGGTATTTGATTTTTAGTGGTAGAGGTCAGGTTCAACTCACTGAAGCTCTAGCGGTGATCAGTTCTTGTGTTTAGCTAATTCTAGGGTCCTGTTGATCGTGTGTTCAAAAGTGGACATCTTGTCGAGTGATTTCAAGATCTTTAAGTTGTGACATTTAAACGAAACAAAACCTGCTTTCATTTTCCTTTGAAAAAAAACTCGTTTCTGCAACTCTTGGGAACGATTTTTCAACATGTAACGCTTTGTAACGCTATGTTCAAACCAGCCATAGTGATTCCCCTCAGCTCACTGAAGTGCCACCAGCGATTATTTTCCGTTTTCACAACCTTCAAAGTCCCCGTTGATCGGTTGTTCAAATCGGCAGGCCCCTCGCGCTCCGCACGCGCCCTCGGCTACTTTGCATTCAGGTCGCGCGCTCGCCTTTTTTCGGTACTTTTTCGGCAGAGCGAACCCAAATTGTGACGATCCCCCCCATTGTGGCGAACTGCGTGTGTGTGTGTTGTGAGTCGGCTAGACCTAGACTTAACCAGGTTTATGACGGTCGAGTGATTTATTCTTCCATTCAAGCCAAATTGGACGGCGCGCTGCAGCTAGTACGCACTTCACATACGCACGTAACCTGCATGCATGAAGTTCTGGCGTGGAGTTCAGTTTTGAGCAAACAAAAAAACATGACGGGGCGTTGCGAAACCCGGCAGAGTTGTAGACCAGCAGCATTGTTGCGGTTGATTGTTTGTTTGGGAGGCCGTTACGGCCACAGCTACTGTGTGTTCGCGGGCACCTCGACGCCGTCGACAGTGGGAAGGTACTGTTAGACGGATATGCAACCGCAATTGTTTGGCGGCCGCTTCTGTGTGCAACACGGCCGTGTTGTAGTCGCTGCGCTTGCGGTAATCACTCGAGGGTCAGTGGGAACTCGGCGTGCCAACAGGTGGCAATTTGATACCCCGAGAGACAGCGAGAAACGGTTTTGCGCAACTCGATCGCACGAAGAAACTTAACGCCCCCGGAGGTGTCACTTGCACGGGTCTCCCGGCAAAACCTTGTTCAAAATCTTGGAAATCAGATCGTTCCGATAGCTGCAGGCCACCTGACCGCGTGATAAATGAGACTGACATCTCAAGGTGATCATTTGGGTTGTTCTGGATTCGGGGCGAAAGCATCGGTCCCCGAGAAATAGATGTGGCTAATAACTAAGGCCCCGCGCATTGGAAATCGGAAAGCAATCTATCTTGTCCACCGCTCGGTCGGTGAGGTACCGCGAGATCGCAAAGATTGATTACATACCGCAGGCTAGGAAACAAAAAGTTAACGCTTTGTGTCTCTCCTTGCGTGGTCGCCGCTGCTAACATGTTCAAATTTAATTCCTAGCCCGAAAAAAAAAACTAGTTTGTCTCTGATTTCCAGGCCGCTTCGCGGCGAAAGCTATCATTAATCCAGAGTCATGTTACTAATTTGTGGGTCGGCGGTGCCGACACCGACCAGGGTGCATTTTTTGGAGCACGGGGACCGTTTACCAGAACATTTGGACCTGTTGCGGGGTCAAATTGGACAGTGTAACGTTTTGTAACGGTACGTAACGCTTTGATTTGTTTATGCCAAAATGATGGCTGAAGACCGTGGAAACAAATTTAGTTGAAACCAAACCGATTAAACGCGTTTTTGGCGATTTAGAGCGGCGTAACGCCTCACGTCAGGTTACAGCTGAGTCCTTTTGGTCTTTTAAACACCATTGAAGCCGCAAATGAATTCTTAAAAGATTCCACTTGCAGACATATGCTTTTCGACTCATCTTAACTGCTTTTTGACCATTCCAAGCCTTGTAACGCTTTGTAACGTTTTGTAACGCTTGCCTTTTAAATCTTCAAAATGTTGGCAAAAGTCCCGCGATGAACTTCCAGCAACTCTCAGAACGAATTGACTCGTCTACGACAGTCCAGCGGCGCAAAACGCCTCACGTCAGGTCGCAGCTGTTTCCTTTCGCGATGTCCTTCACGCGTCAGAACGGGCACTAATGGGGCCCCATTTACGGGAACGCCACGTTTGGCGTGTGGGGACCTGTCCGCAATTAAGGCATCTATCGACAGCTTTAATCGATTCCGATCCGCTCAATTAGACCGGCCGACTGACTACAGACAGACGTCGTCGTCGACGACAACAACGTGCTCGGAATATCCAGCAGCGGCGAAAGAGTAATTAGAGTTGTGCGCTGCACGGTAGCGCGCGCGCAGCTCTAGATCTTCAGCGAGATGCTTAATTGCCAACTCTGGCGCGTCGCACGAGACGATGCTCCAGATAGATCGAACATCCACGTGGTTTCAATGTCAAGGTGAGAGTGCGAATCTATTGGACGCCCCCCAGTTGGCAAATGTGTCGTCGTCGTCTTGCGGCTTTCCACCTGGTTGGGGAGGAAGTTTCTGGTGACGCGAGAGAGCTGATGAGTGAAAGTAGACAAACTTGTTCCGCAGCTGGCGACGTTGACGTCTCGTCGGGACGCACCTCCCGAGCAACAGGTTGGTTGCTGTTGTGTGTAGATGACGTCTACGCGTTCGACCGCGAAGCGTGGCTAGACCGGGAGAGAGAGATTGCCAGACTCCTCGATGGTCACCCAAGCGTTCAGCCGTGAACTGCACAAGGCTTCATCCCTTTCACACGCTGCACGGCACACCAAAGTTGGGCTCTTTTGACCCCAATTCATTTTTATCGCCGTTTTTCGAAGGTCCAGCGCGCTCCTTTTGGGCAGTGCAAGACTTCTCCGAAAGCCCGAAAAACCAGTTTCTGTAGCCCTAGGACTTGTTGTTGTTGTACGACGCGCGTTGCGTTCAGATGCTGCAATTTTCGGCGTCGGCGACGTGTACAAACTGCATTGTTTTATTGTCTGGACCGCCTTGCCCCCCTCTGATCTGAAGCTGAAGACTCTACCGAGAAAAAAAAACATAATTTCGAATTAAAATTTATTGCCCATTTGCAATTGCTCGTCCAGAGTTTAACGTTCGTTCGTTCTCGGTTGTTGAAAAAGGGCGCTGGCAGTAAATTTCACCTTTTACTCGGGCGCGGCGAGAGAGGGATGCGCAATTGCAGCTAAATTGCCGGTTTTGTGCGAAAAGGGGCTCTCGTTTGGCACCGAAATTATGGCGGGGACCTCCGGGGCTGAGGTCCCGTCGAGGACGGTCACGTTTTTTTGCTTGGCTGCGTAACGGTTTGTAACGTTCTGAGTTTAGGCCATAAAATCGTACTGAAAATCTACTTTTTTCATTGAGTTTTGGGTGATGTAACGGTTTGTAACGCAAACAGAATATTTTTTGGGCTTTAAGAACAATTAAATTTATTCCGTAAAAAACATTCTTCGTTTTAGAATTATCAGACGTTCTTTAATCTGAATCTTATCTGCTTCAGATCTGTAGATTCTATTGCTCTGTAACGCTAATATATTTGTTCCTGCCAGGGTTGTTGAATTTTCCACATTTTTTAAATGAAGACATAATTCAATAACCCGAACTTATCCGTTTATTTTGAAGTTTCAGCAAAAAAACAATGTGACGTTACGAAACGTTACAGAAAGTTGTTGTGTAATTTGTACATCAGCAATGCAAAGTTTTTGTAAGCCCATTGTAGTTTTTTTTAAAGAACAATTTGCATCATAAAAATTGCAAAAATATTGTTTAACTTTTTCGAGCCTGAATTTTGAAAAAAAAAATGAGTTAATTATGGGAAAATGATTCTTATGACCATACAAAAACAATAGGCTACTTTTGAAAATTTTCAATTTTGGGTCATATATGACCGATCAGGCCTGCAAGGGTTAAATAAAGAGTTACGAATGAAAAAATAATTGCTGTAATTGGATTGAAGTTATGTTGATTGCGTGGCTTAAATATGTGCATTCCTTTAGTACATTTTTCTACACTCTTATCATTTGTTGAAGATAAACAACTTTTTACGCGAAGGCGTTACGTTTTCGTTTAGCTTGATTTTCTTAAAATATATTAACTTTACCTTTCTTAAATCTTCTAAGGTTATTCTTGGCATGACAATATTTTATGTTTTGTGATTTTTTTAAATTAAGTTGTTATGTTTTGTAAAAAATCAAGCAAAACAAAACGCTAAGATTCACGTTCCTGCTAAGGTTGTTGAATTTTGCACATTTTTCAAATGTAGACCTAATTCAATAACCAGAACCTTTCCGTAACCTTAGAAGTTTCTGCAAAATAATAAATCAATGTGACGTTACGAAACGTTACGATTTTGTTTTACGGGGTTTGTGAATCAACACTGCAGTATTTTTGTTTTTTTTTTGTCAGCAAGTTGTAAATTACTACAAAAAGATCAAAAAGCTTCAAAAAGTTTGCCAAAATGTTGTGTTAATTAGGAGATACGAATAAATGACAAAGCGTAACGCCTCATGGTAAAAAAATTGTAGCTGTGATTGGATTGGAATTAAGTTGATTCCGTGGGTCAAATACGACCATTGTGTTGCTTTATATTTTAAGCATTTGTTATGGACAAACAACTTTACATGCAGAGGCGTTACGTTTTCTTTTTTCCTCTTTTTTAAAGAATATGATTAATTTACCTTTTTGAAAACTTCTGAGATTACTATTTGTAATGAAATGTTCAATGTTTTGTAAAAAAAAAAACTTTTATAACATAGTCATACTTTGAAGCAATTCAAGCAAAACAAAACGTAACGCCTGAGTAAAAAAATCATTTTTTGCCACTTGACCATTGTATAACACATCAAATTAAAACGTGCGACCGCCATCAAACTGCCATCTCATCGCCCTTCGCGTACCGCTCCGGCCTAAGCCAACATAATTCAACCGTTTCCTCCCGTGTCAAATCGCGGCTTAATTCGGGGCGAAAACGAAACCAACCGACAATGTGTGCGGCAACTTCAACCTAACCTCCAAAAGTAATCACCCTGAAGGGTGCAGAGCACACACAAAAAAAAAACACACGCAAATTGCCCACGATTACATGATAGCCACCCCCCATCCTCCTCCTCCAGCCTTGATCTCGGCGGCGACTTCCAGCAAGTTCTGTCCAATTGGCCTGCGGCCAGGGGTACCTCGCTAACGACCATCCCTAATTGACATTGAGAGTGCGCTTTTTTTTCTCCTCCTTCCTCGTCGTCGTCGGGCTAACCCCGCGGCCAAACTCCGCGCAAGAAGATCTACAATTGTGTGTGTGTGTCGTAGACCTGTTCCTCGACCCGGTCTGGTCGCAGCAGATCAACGACGCGAAACTCTACGCCAAAGCCTCCCAAGTGGTTACGCCAGCGCGCCGCCGATCTTCTTTCACCAATTTTCCCATTCACGTAATTTATCGACGCGCAAACAATGGCGCGAACTTGGCTTGAAGAGGGGTGCTGCAAATAATGGGCTCTCTTCGCGGAACGGAAAATGAAAGTGAATCTCTCGAGGCCCCCGCACACAAAGTGTGGAGTTTGCGAGCGAAAATTAGCTTTACTTTCCCTTTTCGTCTGCCGCGCATTGAGTCGGCTTTGGTGGATCTTGAGGTGTTCTAGAGTTGGACAAAGAGAGGAGGTCGGAGCGTCCGAGGTGCCGGAAAAGCGACAACTTCCGTGAACTTCTTTGGCGATGTTCTAAGACGCGAGAAGCGTGAAAAAATGAACAGTCATTCTAGTTAGAAACAATCCAATTTTTAATGTTAGGGTGTCTTGAGAATCTTGTGAGCAGGCGTTACGCTTTATTTTTCATCGATTTTTCAAAACCAATCTATTTTTTTTCTAATCCTCTAATCTTTTTTTTTCATGGAAGGTTAAACTTAGAGCTTTGCGTTACAGGCGTTACGAATCGCATTTGGTGTTTTTTCTCCATGTCTAGAAAGGTTCTAGAAAGGGTTTAGAAAGGAGCGGCCGTGGCTGATTGGTTACGGTGTTCGCTTTGTATGCGAATGGTCCTGGGTTCGATTCCCATCTGCTCCCAACGAGAAAGTATAGGAAATATAAATCTTGAAACTCTGAACATGAACGAAAAATCAAAGTCGCTCGAGTCGGGGTTCGATCCCCCGTCCTTTGGATTGGTAAGCAAAAATGCTAACCACTAGGCCATCGCGACTTGGTGAGCTATAATTGGAATTAGGAATACTATTACTACCAACTATATACGCGCTGGGTCCTTGTCCATTTGACAAGGGTTCGGAAGTTCTAAATAACGTTTGAACCCGATTGGTGCAAACGTTCTTCAGGGCGGGGCTTGTCGGTAAAGCTGAAGTACCTCGCGCTCGGCTAGCCAGCGTAGAAATGGGTCACCGAAGCTCGGCAGAGCTAACACCTTCCAAATGCCTATGCGAGTTATTTGCATGTATAGAATGTAGATCTAAAAATACATGGAAACAACTCAATTTGTAAGAAGCGGCCGCGTGGTCCCGTTTGGTTTGTTGCACACACACACACACATGTCTAGAAAGGTTTTTTGAATTTTTTTTTAAAGCAATGTTTTTGCCGTGGGCCAATCTACAAATTGGCTTAAAAAGATTTCAAAAAAATGTAACGCCTCCTCTTTGGGAGGTTTAATTAAAGAACTTGTAGACTTTTGACTCCAATTGCTCCGGCGGTTTTATTCCATTCAGAAAGATTTACATTTCGGTCATCCTAATCTCATAAACAATACCGCATCACTAATACCGCACTCACGGCAGCTCTCACGACGCGCTGCAGATCTTTGCGTCATGTCAGTTCCACATGCCTGACTCCACCTCCTCCTGTCTTTCTTCGAGTGAGGGAAGAAGCTTATCTCGCCGCCGACGATGCTCGGATTAACATAAAACCCCTCAGCTTCTAATGCCCGCGCAAGCGACTTTTACTGCCCAGGTCCTCCGCCCGAACTAGGAAACCAGAAATACCAAAGTTGAACGCTTTATGTTAATTTCGGTGTGGTTTTTACGACGGCGGCGGCGACGAACTCTCAGGTGTCGGGTCCGAAACGGCGAGGGGTAGTGTCCTTGAACGGCTTGAAACTCACTGGACCAGAAAAACTCGACCGGCCGAGAGATCTTCGAGATAGCAGCTGGAAGAGAGTTGGTCGCTGTGTGACGCGGTTCGGTTGAATTCCCTCGTTTTGGATGGGTTCTTCTTGGCCGGCGAGAAATCACTTCCTGGAAATGGAGAGCCCTTTGAATTCGGTGCTTTTTTACGTGGAAGACTTCCTTGGTAGAGTGTGCACGGAAAAGTTTGATTCTGGAAACATTGAATTGTGCTCAGGCGTTACGCTTTTTATATTGTTGATTTCTCTGGAATGACGCAACGTTTTTGAAATGTTTTAAAAGCAATTTGTAGGTTTTGTTCAGATCTACTAAACGCTTTTTGAAGCTTGCAAAAATATTGGATGGTTTAAGAGAAATCTACGAAACAAAAAGCGTAACGCCACCAAAAGTCAAAAGAGGTTTCTCTGTAAAATTTTGAATTGTGCACAGGCGTTACGCTTTTTATATTGTTGATTTTTTCAAAACAACTCTATATTCTTGCAATACCGTGAAAACAATATTGAACGTCATGTATCAATCTACAATTAAATTTGAAAAGAACGTAAAAATATTTTTTTTGATTTAAAGATATCGTTAAATACAAAACGTAACGCCTGTCATTGTTTGAAGTTTTGATGTACCATAATAATCATGAGAAGAATCATGGCAATTTAGTTTCAAAGAATCACTTAAACCACCAACTAAAAACAGCAAAAAAATGGTACATCATCGTAGATTTACGAAGATTTACGATACCCCAATATCAAATCCAATACCCGATAATGACTGACACAAAAAAAAATCTCCGGAAATCGCCCATAAAACCCCATTAGGCAGTCCTAGATTGAAAATCGCGCCCAATTAGCCGCGCGACTCCACCTTCAGAACTCGCCCAGAATCCTAACCTCCTCCTCCTTCTTTTGCGCAAGCCCCGTTCAAAAGACTTCAACGGTGGCTTCCCGCAAGTGACGAACCCGCAACTCGCAAGTTACGGGCGTGCTATGACTAATTCCCCAGATGTTTGTGAACACGATCAACGGGCCCGGCAATTACGCGGAGACTTCAGGTCGTCAGCGCGTTAAGGTGCAGATCGATCGTGCCTGGGAGCGATCTTACGAAACACCCTGCACGACGATCAATCTTGCGGTACTTAACGGCGCGAGTTCTCGACTGATGGGAAGTCCCCGTCGGGACAACTTTCAATTTTGCTGACCCCAAGACCCCTTGTCGGTCACGTCGTCGTCCCTGCTTAACATCTAAATTAATTTCCATCTGTACGAAGTCGCGTCCGAATATCTCGCTGCAAGGTTCTACGCTGATCGAGTAGTAGTTGCTGCACTCACACGGCGGTTTTCAAGGCTAGCAAGTCTCGGACGGCGAGAATTGCTTGATCACGGTGGCGGAGAACTGGATCTGCTGCGGCCACTTGACTATTGTGGGGACCAGCAGCAGGTTAGCTTTAATTATGTTGAAAAGTTGTAAATGAGTTTTGCTCTCTGGTTCGACAAACTCAATCATGAGCGCGCGCGTTCCAGTCCGCGTGAATCAGCTTGATTTTTTGAGAAAGCTATAAAAATTCTTCAGATAATGGAAACCTCCGGACTTGTTACGACAGCAAACTTAACTTGAAGAGGTTTACATAGTGTGGAAGATTCTTGATTTGAACACACGTGTGCTCTGACGACCCGATGCGGTGCTTCTTGAACTTGATCAATCTACAGTATCTTAATAAACTTTGCCATTCGTTAAACCGCATTTTAGTCCCATGCGTTACGCTTTGGTGTTTCTTGAAAACATTTAACAAACGCATCGCTTTTACAAAAAAAAATACAGCAAATTGTAGTTGGGTACAAAATAACACTCAAAAAGTTGCGAAAATATAAAAAAAAATCAGCAAAAAACAAACCGTAACGCCTCTGCTTGTTTTTCTGTAATTTGAAACTGAACAACTTTCCGAGCTCTAAATTTGCCTAAACTTTTCTAGCCTCGGGTCGTCAACCTAAACCTAAACCTCAACGGATTAGATTAAGCCGTTGTGGTTTTGTTGCTGCAACAAAGGGCTTCAAAAATCAAAATGCTCGTGAGAATCTACGTTTTTTTTTTAGAGCCGAAGCAGCCGTTAAGCCCCAAATCTGGTTTGATAAAAACTCAAAAAAGCGTTTTGTTTTGTTTTCGTCGAGGTGAACTGGGAAAGGCCGCGCGCGCGCGATCCATTATGGGATAACAATAACTCCGATTTAGGGCCCATTTTAGGGATTTATGTGCGTACGCAGTTTGGATGCGGTTGTTGTGTGAGAAAAAGAGGTTTAAAATCACTTAAGGTTGAGCTGAGCCCATTGTTGCTGAACCAGTGCGTTGAACTTGGTTTTTGAGTGAAGTTTGACAGCTTAACAGCACAAACTACGAACTGTAAGGCATTTTATCAAAACGTAACGCCTTGTAACGCATAGTCAAAAATGGTCGATTTGACATGAGCGCTTCGTAGCTAGTTAAATTACATTAAATTTTGCGATTTAAAGAAGGCGTTACATGGTGTTACTTTTTCTCTTCATCGCTTTTGGTGTAAAATAAAGCATTTTTTCTTCAAAAAGTCACAATTTGCTACCAATGAATCGATTTCAAACAGTCATTCACTCCAGCAAACCGCCTTTGGTGACCGCCTAATGTCCGATGTGGTAACAACCCCCTTGTCGCCGTCATCGGACAGTTGATGCAATTACAAAACCGCGATTTTATTCCACTGTCATTCATTACAAATTTACACTTCTTTTTTTATGGTCGCTACCTCCCTTCTATCGTCGCGCACACGCCACAAATATTTTGCTGTTCCTGCAGAAACTGCTGCATGCATACATAAATTGCATCTAGCCCCCAAGCCCAGCCAGCCCCAACCGAAACCCGATGCGATTGCAACATCGACCCAGGTCTACCTGTGCGCGATCGCGCGCGCACCCAGGTTTTGTGTGTTGAACCTGTTTTCTCGCGCGACTTGCCGGAGGTACGCCACAAAGTGCAATCAGCCTGTTAGTAGCTCGCGAAAAAGGTTGCGCCACCATCTATCGAGTTTTTTCGTTTCTTTGTGGGAGAGGTTCCTTTGTTGCACATTAATATGATGGTTTCGCGTTCTAGGAGCAAAAAATCTACCTCGAAACCTCGGCATTCTCCGATTCATTCCACGGGCCGATCGAGCTGAAAGCGCCTCGTCTGCTTTAATAATTCAATTAATGTGTAGTTAATTAACCATAATTATACAATTTATTTATACATTTCATCATAATACACGAGCTCCCGCTCAATATCGGCACTGGCTACAGAGTGCGAAGTTATGTGTTGATCGAAGATCTCGTAAAGATTTGTTAGACTGGCTGCACCGACATAAAATCTAAATGCCCACTTGTGCTACAGAGAGAAACTCCGGCTGGAGGTCTGGGCCGCTTTACGAGCCAGAACTGATCGCCGATACGATCTGGTACGGCGTGGAACGTGTTTTCGAGGTTGGTCTGTTAAACTGAGGCTCTTTTAATGGTTTGTGGAGGTGGTCACCTTGGGCGCGACTCGCTGGGACGGTTTTATGAAAATGTAACGCCTGGTAACGCATGTCCAAAAACGATCGATTTGACATCTATGCATTGCCAAACTCATTTCTACGTTGATTTTGACCATTTTAAACACACGTTACGTGGCGTTACATCCCCCAAACAGTCGATTTCGTGTCAATTTTTGTCGCTCCAGATTGCGTAACAGCCGGAGGGCTCCACGACGTGCCAATAATTGGGTTAGCGTGTCTAATTTCACGGTATGCCAGCGGATTTGACGCGCAGCTTTGTCGTTTTTTTTTATTCGGTGCCAACACAAGAAGTTTGGAAGACGGCGCTGAGAAAGGTGATCGAAGCGCGTTACATAAGCGTAATTTTCGGCTTGCCACGGCGATAGAAAGGTGAGATAATGACCACCAACCGTGTGTGTGTGTGTCTCGAACATCGAACGTTGGCCCGAAAGTAATTACGGCCTGCGCGCGAGATGTTGCTTCGTTTGCTTCGTCTTCTTGAACTCGGGGTTCGTGATGTGATCTCCGCGGCATCGTCGTGAGTGTGTGGTTTGGCTCGATTGGAAGTTTTCGAGATTATGCAACACACACCCCGGATCGTCGTCGTCGTTGGCCGCGAACTTGCAAACGGTCTCCGGCAGAAAAAAAAGTGATTGTAAGTGAGCGGTGAAGTGGTTGTTATTCCGTTGGGATGCAGGGAGGTCTAATTGAGGAGTATTTACCTAATGAGCTGACTCTCTGTCCGAAAGAAGTGATGTCTTGAGGGTTCAAATTTGACGGTATGACGCAACGTAACGCCCCCTCGCTTCGTCATCTTCGAGGTTGAAAATTGAGAGTGAAGGGTTGTTTTTTTTAGAGAACCTAACCATCAATTTATAACGCGTTAGCAAGCGTTACGCTTGCTTTTTTCGGTGATTGCCATCGTCGAAGACAATTTTCGCGCAAAATAGTGGGTTCCACCTCCTCCGCCAGCTCGTCTGACCTAAAGGCAAACGTCGAAGATGAACGACCACTAAAAACCTTTATTTGCCCAGCTGATTATCGCGACTGCCTCCTTGATTGACTCTCTCATCGCGAATCCACCTGATTAACACCGCGAAAAATGCTGTGCTGTGGAAGTGAAGGGAAGAAGATGATCATTTGGATGGCTGGTTGTTTCTTCGATTTGATAGATCTGTGTCATGAGATTTCGAGGGAGGGCTTTGGCTTTGTTTTGGTGCGAGTTCATTTGGGCGAAGCGAGTTTTTATAGTTATGCGAACTCTAATTTGCAAAGTGCCTCAGGATTGGTCATCAATCTTCCCTCGCTAATTGAGGGGGGTCGTCAATGGGAAAGTGGCCAAATTGGGTCAGCTGCTGATGTCATTCCAAAATTAACGGTTATTATCGCTTAAAAAATCAATGTAACGCCTCGTAACACCTCCCGGAAATTTGTCCAATCATTCGATTTTCTTCAATAAATCAATTAAACGAACGTTACGTGAGCGTTACGGCTCGGGTAATTCCGTTCGGACCGAGAAAAAAGCAATCCACGGACCGCTTAACAGCAGAAAATCGAAAACTTGTTATTCGATACACCGAACCTGGCGCGATAATTTACGATCGCATGTCAATAATTATTGCACATTGCTCAATCTGCACTTGCTGCAACCGGCAAACCGCATGGCGTTAGCGAATCGCTCGTTGTTCACTTCGGCCTGGGGGGAAACTATAAATTTCATTTTAATCCAAAGTTGATTAAATTCACTCTCTCGCATGCTCCGCTAAGCAGTTGGTTGTTTGGCGAAAGCCTTTTTGGTTTATTATTGTTTCTTGCCCAACCAGCACGAGAAAGCCAGCGTTTGCAATTTTAAATAATGACGGGCGAAACGTCGCGAACACAATGTAACGCTTGTAACGATCCGCAGCTGCCGGTTGCAAAAGTCGATCAAAATTGACAATTCTGTTTTGCGCTGACCGCACCTTAACGGCCGCACTCTGTTTCAGCATTTCTCGCCGCGAGGGTTAATGGACGGACGGGCAATTGCATCAGTCAGCGCGTTTCATCGTCGCTGCAAATTAATGGCTCAATAATGGTGGTGGTTCGAAGATGGCCCCTCGGGGGCCATGGCCTCTCACTCGTTTCGATTTTTTGATGTGTTTTGCAGTCAGTGAGCTTCGTCGGGGCGAATTTCGCCTTTGCGAAGATTTATGGCACTCGGAATTGGCCTTTTTCGGAGCAGATCGTGATCATCTGTCACCGACAGGTGGGAAAGTCGTTTGTTTCGCCAGTGATTGGTTCCGGGAATTTATTAGGTGAAAGGAGGTATTTGGATGGGTTGAAATGGAGCTAGTTTGGTGGTTTGCGAAACTTTGTGTCGTAAAAATTGAGTGTTTTCACAGCGTAACGCCTGGTAACGCCTACTCAAAAATGACATCAAATGCTCGTACACAATGTTATGATAGTTTAGAAGTCAAATGTGACCGTTTTCAGGAGGCGTTACGAAGCGTTACATTTTCAGAATCGTCCCTTTTAAAGCAAATTTTCATTAAATTTAATCGAACAGCTGCTGAAATGACGGACTATGAGTTCCTTGATCGATTCATCAAGGTCTGTAAGAATCAGAAGCAACATTTCTGTGGCTTCCTCTCGTTTTTCGACAAAATGGGTTCAAGGTTTTTCTCGCACCAACGCGCACACAAACACACTTTCACTAGACCCACAAAAAAATCGTTCGAGAAAAGGAGGCAAAAATTCAACCAATTTAGGCCAGAAAGTGAATCTCTCGGTGTACTTGGCGGGCTTCGCCACCTTACCCTGCTCCAAGTGTCGGCATCTCTGTACCTATTCCGCACACAATTATTGCGTGCTACGCTTTTTGTCGAAATTCTTTGAAGCGATTTGGATTTCTGGGCAAAGCTCTCGGTGGAGAACGAAACGGCTAATTTGCGCCCATTTTCCCTAACATTCCTTCCCTCCTACCATTTTTTTTGTGTGTACCTTTGCTGAAATCGACGTATGACTGCAGCTATAACTCTGACTGATTGCTAATCGGACCTCCAGCATCTCTCTATCTCTCTCGCTTTCTGGGTTGTTTGTCTGGGCGCGCGCGCGCAGGTCCATAAGCGCACAGGGAGATTCGAGATTTGAGCAAACTAGATAGAGCGTGTTTTATGGAGCCTTTTCTTCGTGTGCAGCGCTTATTTGGGGAACTGGGCTAACGCGGGCTCGCTTTAAAACCTCTAACCTTACTTTCCCCTCGAAGCTTCCCTTCCTGCTTTTTCCTCCTTTTTGCAAGCTTTTTTTATTACCTTCAGGAAAAAGTAAAGAAAGATTCCTGATGTTTGTTAATTAGTGTTACGGTGATAAGGTCAAGTGATAGGGTTCATACGGAGGTAGAAAAAAAGAAGGTAATCGGATCGATCGGTATCTCCTAGTTAGTTACTTTATACGTACTATTAAACACAAAGTAAAAAGCAAGTGAAACAAACTGAAATTGCCACGATCGGAGAGTAACGCTGGGGAGATCCGCCCTCGGATATTGTGGGAAAAGACGTTTCGTACATATTTTTGAGACATTCGCGGAAAGTTCCTCTCCGGTCCTGGCGAGACACTCGAGACACTTCCAGCAAAACCCTAGACTGTGTGGACAGGTCTTTAGTTAGGACTTAACAAAAAGAAGAACAAAAACTAAATTAGCGAGATTGTCTGTGTCTCTGCTGAAAAAGAAGGGCAGCAATCAGCCCCAAGATAGTTATTTAATTTACAAATGTGTAACTTAATTCAGGCAGGCAAAATAAAAACAGCAGACCAGATACAAAAAAGAGGAGTAGCAAAAAAGACATAAACCTAGAAGAAACCATTATTCCATTCAGAAGGAAGAACATCAACAGCAGCAGCCGCAGCCGCAGCACCGTCTAAATGTTATTTTGATGTTTTTCTCTTTTGCAACCCATTTATCAACGCCACAACTCGCAATCGCGCAGGGTAAGGTTATGGCAGAACCCGTCATTAAGGGGCCAAGCCCCGACTGATAAAACAAACAAGATAAGATCTGTGCGCGCGCAACACACGACGACTGACAGATAAACGGTAAACAAAGTGATCGTTTTGCTGTCAGGTCGAGCGCTGCTTCCTTTTATCGTGTTCGATGGTCTTCCTTCTGAGCTGGAAACGAAACGCGCGCAAATCGTAACGCGCAACGTGTGTTGTTAGGGAGTATTGTTTTAAATACCGGCCGGTTTATGGGGTTTAGGGAAATACACGCACACACAACAAACACAAACACACATTTATCGTTATCACAAGTTACACACAAGTAGAGCAGATACCCACACCTACCACTTATAGAGGTTACAATTTACTTATGTATATTTAATGTTTTTATGTTTCCCACTTTTTATTGTTAAGCAAAACGCTACTGTAACGTTTATTATTATGAAATTGACAGAAAAACGATAGAAAACTTATCGATTGTCACGCCCCCTCCCATTATTATCGATTACATCGATTCTGAGTTTTTTATTCGACAGACGCGCGCAAGTTTTGTTGAAGTGACAAACAAAACGATAGGAAGGATGTGAACGATGATGGAACACGTAATAAAGCTGTAAAAATGTTCGTACTTGAAAAACGTATCTCGTGACTGGTTGGTTTTATTCCGAAGAAAAAGTGATTTGAAAGAAAAATAAGTTGCTTTTTTTGTGGTAAGTGTTGAAGAAGCGAGCAACGATGCATAGGGCGGCTCGAATCTTCGTCAATTTGTTTTTTTTATGATCATGTGGAGGCGTTATGTTTTGTATTTCATCGATTTATCTAAAATCAAAACACATTTTCGCAAGCTTTTATAAGAGATTTTTAGAACTGCACAAGTGCTACAAATTGCTTTAAAAAGATTGCAAAAATGTTGCGTCATTTCAAATTACGAAATGTAACGTCTCCGCGAAAAATGTGGTTTATCTGTACAAAGAAACCTCTTTTTACGCGGTGGCGTTACGCTTTTTATTTCGTCGATTTCTCTTAAACCGTAGAATATTTTTTCAAGCTTCAAAAAGCGTTTTGTAGATCCGAACAAAACCTAAAACACGCTTTTAAAAGATTGCAAAAAGGTTGCGTCGTTCCAAAGAAATCGACAAATTAGAAAAACGTAACGCGAGGTTTCTCTGTACTCCAAAAACATTATTTTGACAGCTTTTGAATGCAGTTTGTCGCTGTCTTTTGTCAATCTACAAATTGCGTCGAAGAGATTGTATAAATAAACTGAAATCCCATTTGAAGCACCAGGCGTTACGCTTTGTATTTAATCGGTTTCTATTAAACGGAACAATTTTTTGTCATATTTTAAAAACAATAAATAGGTTGCATCACGTTTAAAAATTGATTATTAAAGTTTTCAAAAATAATTCATTTTCATTTTAGAGAATTTGATGAAATAAAATGCGTAACGCCTGCTTGGCGTTGAGGTTGGACCGTAAAGTATATTTGCAATATTTTAAAACAAGCAACTGGTCGTGGTTCAAACAAAAAAATTCACCAAAAAAAAATGTTTCGCTAGAGCCTTTATTTTTGATTTCTTCAAAACAATTTATTAGATTTCAGAAATATTTTACAGTTTTAAAGAAATTGACAAATTACAAATGTTAATTACAAATGTTAATTTTTAGTCAAGCGTTACGCTTTGTATTTCTGGGGTTTCTCTAAATCAGGTAAAATATTGTTGCAATTTTTTTAAAGCAATTTATACAACAGGTACAGAGAAACCTCTTTTTACGCGATGCGTTACGTTTTACTAATTTGTCGATTTCTCTGGAACGACGCAGCATTTTTGCAATCTTTTATAAAGCAATTTAAAGGTTTTGTTCAGATCTTCAAAAAGGGTGTTTGAAGCTTGCAAAAAAAAAAAATCTACGGTTAAACAGAAATCGACAAAATTAATAACGTAACGCCTCCGCGGAAAAAGAGGTTTCTCTGTTTCAGAGATCACACTGAACAAATACCTTTGAAATTATTTTTAAAACACTTTTACTGTTCAAGTGATACAGAGAAATAAAATGCTTAACGGCACTTGCTTTTTGTCTTTTGAAAACAACTTATTCGTTGCGATTCCTTTTTACCAGGCGTTACGCTTTTTATTTCGTCGCTTTCGTTAAACCAGTAAAATATTTTTCCAATATTTTCAAAGCCATTTGTAGATTGGACCACAATCAACAAATTGTTTTAAAAAGATTAAAAAAATATTTTACTGTTTTTGAAAAACCGATTAATTACAAATCTATTTTTTTTACAAATGCGTTACGCTTTTCATTTTGTCGATTTCTTTAAAATGGTAAAATATTTTTTCAATCTTTTTAAAGCGATTTGTTCAACGTGTCACAATCTAAAAATGGCTATAAAAAGATTAAAAAAATAATCTGTATGATCTGTGAAAATCGATGAAACAAAAAACGTAACGCCTGCGCTAAATGCCGAGTTAACTTTGTTAGAACTGCTGAAATCTGTTGAGCAAACGCTCAACATTCTGCCCACATTCCTGCGCGAGGGGTCACCCGAGTCACTTTATCATTATCTCGACATCTTGGTAAACATCGATATTCTCAACGTACGTCAGTCGAACAATACCGCACATTTCTGCATTATTTATTTCAAATGCACTAATGAATGTGCATATTCTTTTTTGTTTCGCCTGGAGTCTGGACCAGTTGAATTAAAAAAGGAAGTCAAGCCGGTTTGAGTTGAGGGGTGCACCGAAAATGATGCTGCATAAGCTGAACCTGATGGATTGATTTTTTTTATTTTTCAACTTACTCGTTAATAATCGCCAAGGATGATCGATGCACTTTTCAAGGTTATAACCAAAATCGTTATCGCAATCTGTTTTGCACCTAGAATCGAAACTGCACTATCATTTGTAATTGTGCAGCTCGCCCGCGCGCGCTTTCATCATTTTTAATGGGCCCCTAATAAAGATTAACATTTTTGTGGCAGACTTTAAAAAACGACGTCTCAGGTGAGAAGAAACGTGGGTCGTTCCCGCGACATAATCATCATCCGAAATTACCATTGTACGCGGTGGGTGTTGAGAATGCTCTTGCACTTGCACTGTCATTCGCGCAGAATGCAAAGTTTCCCAGAGAGGGGCACTTAAAGTTTCGAGTTGGTCGGTGTGTTTGAACTTGATCAATATTGAGGGTGATTAAGTTGAATGCTTCAGCTGAGCTTTTAGAACCTTGCCGGAGTACCCTGCCACGTTTAGCAACACGAGTTACGGAGGTTTGATTCGCAGAAACGGCCGCGGTCTGCTTTGTAGACAGATTTCGGTGAAAATTGGCTACAAAGTAGACCGCGGCCAAAACTGCTGACCAGATCGCCGTAACTCGGGTTGCAAAACGTGGCAGGGTACTCCGGCGAGGTTTTGAAATGTTTATTGTCGCAAGCAACTTTGGCATTTTCGATATTGATCGACTTCAGCAAGTAGTCTTTGATTTTTTCTCAAAATCTCGTTAAAATTACTTAAAATGCTCAACAGATCCCATAAACCACACCTTAAAACCGTCAACAATTTTCCTCTCTATTAAACAACTTTCACTTGACAGCGTCGGTTCAAGTTTTCCCAGCCCACGAGGAAGGTGGTGGAAAAACAAACAGACAATTAAGAGCTTGAACAGGTTGCGCGCGCTCTGGTGATGGGTTTGACGAGATCACTTGTGGGACGCGCTTTGAGCCGGAGCGGGTATAATCGTTGGCAATTACCCAGGAAAGCTTAGGCTTTTTACCCCCGCGATGCAATGTGATGAAGACGCGCGCGACGGCATCGACGGTGACACGCTAGGGTGGTTCCAACCCTCGGCGAGAGTGGCGCGCCCTGCTGGGGTGGAAAGTGAGAGTTATTTCACCCCCGTGGTGTTCGGCGTCGTCGCGAAAGTGCGGAGGTGATTTAAGGGTCTCTTGCTTTTTTTGACTAATTGGTTGAGTTTAGTAAACCCATTGAATTCGTTGAGCATCAAATTTAGAAATTGAAAACTTTGAAGTTTGAAGTTAGGTGAGTAATTCTGACGTCAATTTAGCCAAACAGTCAGTGATTTATGCTTGCTTCTTAAATTCATTTTTTTTTATTTAGTCATCACAAGATTTACGACCGCTTTCAAAATCCCCTTCTCCGCTACTATGCGAGGTTTAACTGTAATATGAATATGATCAAAATATCCCGTTGAGTTTCAACCCGTTTTACAATAAAAAAATAGCAAGTTTTTTTTTTTAAATATGAAGTTTTGTGAAGAATTTAAGATTGAATTCGAAATATTCTAGTGAGGTTTCTGATTTATCGTTTTCTCAGAAACGACGCAACATTTTTGCAATCTTTTGAAAGCAATTTTGAACGTCTTGAAATAAAAAAGCGTAACGCCTCCGCGTAAAAAAAAGTTTCTCTGTAGTATCCAATCTTCCAAAATAACTCCTTCCCATTTTAAACATTTTTGGGTTTTTTATTTGCCCTACACTCTTTAGGGGCCATTCCTATGACCAAAGAAGATATTTCGCGCAACACAGTTTCCACCCAATTCAAAAAAAAAACTGTCCATACTAAAATAGTACAGAGAAATGTGGAGGCGTTACGCTTTTTATTTTGTGGATTTCTCTTAAACCATACAATATTTTTGCAAGCTTCAAAGCGCGTTTTGTAGATCTGCGCAAAACGTAAAAATGGATTTCAGCAGATTACAAAAAAATTGCGTCGCTCCAGAGAAATCGACAAATTTGAAAAACGTAACGCATCGCGTAAAAAGGATGTTTCTATGTAACTAAATATTCTAGAACGTAATTTCCGATGAATTTGGTGTTTTCGGAAAAGTTTGTATATAATATAAGGTCAATTCGGGAACAAATAGGTACACTCCAGAAAAAAAGGTTTTTTTTTAGTTTGTTTTTTATTTTGTTATTTTTTTAATATTTTAGGGAGGATTAAAAATATAATTTTGAGCTATGACTCAGCAAGGGCAAACAATTTTTGGCAGAGCTGTCAACTTAGAAAAAAAAAAACATAATATTTTGAAAATCTCGAAAAACGATCGCAAAACCAATCATAAAAATAAGAGAGCGAGAGAGTTCCCTCTTTTTACGCGAGGCGTTACGTTTTACTAATTTATCGTTTTCTCAGGAACGACGCAACATTTTAGTAATCTTTTGAAAGCAATTTGTACTTTAGATCTGCACACTATAAAACGCATTTTGAAGCTTGCAAAAATATTATATGGTTTAAGAAAAATCGACAAAATAAAAAGCGTAACGCCTCCGCGTAAAAAGAGGTTTCTCTGTATTAAAGATTAAATTTAACCAATTAAAAGTATAGGATTGTAAATTCTCGTTTAAATGATAAAACACACAAATTTACTAGAATTCGTAGAGATAACTTGATGTTCGGATCTGAACTGTACCGTTAAACCTCGCATAGTGCACAGGCGTTACGCTTTGTATTTCTTCGATTACTCTAAAACAGCATAATATTTTTGCAATCTTTTGAAGCTAATTGTTGATTGGAACAAGACAAACAAATCGCTTCAATAAGAATGCCAAAAAAATACGTCGTGTTCGAGGAACCAACGAATTACAAAACGTAACGCCATTGCTCTATGCGGGGTTTAACTGTACTTAAATATTAATTGATAAGAACAACAATGTTAGTTTTAAAAAAATATTGAAGTTAATCCAATTCGTTGAAATCCGTTGCCGTCTGTGTTGATATTCTTTTTATTTGCTTTCCCAAGAGATTTCCCCCCAAAAAAAAAAACTTTTGCACTCAAACACTGCATCGAACTGCCAGAAAAAAAAAACCGAAAGGAAAACACTTTCTATTTCATTGCCCTCGTCGCCGTCTAGGGGTCCCCCCTTCCTTTAACTTTGTCGCAGGTGCCTGTGGTGATCTTGTTGTGGTGCTGCTGCTACCCCGTCACTGGGGAGGGTGCTAATTGAATTCAATGTTAATTGGCATCCCGCGGGTGCTGGGGACGGAGAGCGAAAAATTCACTTCACATGATCGCTCGAAGATGCTTTTTTTTTTCTTTCTCTCTACAAAGTTTCGCGCGCGCAATACGCACGGTTTGCCAGCATGAAACAATTCAATGTTAATGCGACTAATCTGTGATTATCGTCGCGCGCGCGAGCTGCACCTTAAGGCGAATGACCGCTGCCGAGCGGCTGTTTTCTCTCCGTCGGTGGTGATAAATGATGATGAAACGCGCGGAAATCTGGTTTTTTGTTAGGTAAACACAAGATTGAAGGCGAACGATGGTGAGAAATTGTGGAAGAAATCAGTTTTGTCACTCCGCCATGCCTTCCGAGCTACGATGCTAAGAAATTGACTTTTTCCAAATTGAGTTCAGTTTAAACTTCTGACGACGTGCCCACCAAGCTGCAGTGCTATGAAAAGGTCATTGCGTCGCCTACATCGCTCTTCTCACATAAATCCAACGATGTCTCCAAGACCGGCGATGATTCATCGCTACAGCACCCCAATCAGCCTCATATTTCTCAACCTTTAACAACCTCATTGGAATCGGTCGATTCTTCGCCACCGACCCGGCGGTTTATGTCGTGATGCCATTTCAACGGTAGCGCCATTTGGTGTAATAACCGACTGCAATTGCAACACGCCTCCGCCGACGACGATCAATTGCAGTGACTCTGCAATAGAAACCGAAACCGCGTAGACAGCGACATCTAACCAGACTCCGGCGAGCATCTCGATATGGCAAATAACGACCGCTTCTTCTTCGCTCCGCGCAAGTCACGATCTCGGGACGCCGCCGCCGTGATAGATCGTCGTCCAAATAGTTCAGAAATTGAAACTGAAGATTCTTCTTGCGAAATGCCAACCTCGTGGAGTTCGTGAGCCGGTCCGCGCCAAAAAGGTCCGCCAGATTTCACTTTCGATTTCTGTTGCTCCAAACCCCCAGACGTGGGTCCTCGGGCGTCGTGTCTGGCGTGGCGGTGCCCTGTGGGTTTACACACCTCGCCGTCGTCGTCCGGATCTCGGGTGATGTGGTATACTTTCACTTTCGTTTTTTAAAGCCACCACACTGTCGGTGTCGGCGAGGCTTGTTGGCTTGGGGGAGTTGGAAGTCGCGCGGGAAGGAGTGATTACCCAGCGATTGGACGTGCTTGTTTTGACTTGCGCATCATCTCTCCTAGGAGGCTCGAGCTCGCCGGAATAGGTATCCAATTTGTGCGTAAATTATGGCTGGACTGAACCTGTTTGCGAGCCGGCTGTGCCATGCTTTGCACGGAAAGAAATCCGAATAAGCTAGGGTTGAACTTTTTTTCACGGTACAGAGAAACTCTTATTACGCGGATGCGTTACGTTTTTCATTTTGTCGATTTCTCTTGAACCATACAATTTTTTTGCTAGCTTCAAAATGCGTTTTGTAGGTCTTCACAAAACGTGCAAATGTCTTTTAAAATATTATAAAAATGCTGCGTCGTTCCAGAGAAAACGACAAATTAGACAAACGTAACGCCTCTCCTCAAAAGAGGTTTTTCTGTAACTCTGAAACCAAAAAATATGGTTGCAAACTTCAAAAAGCGACTTTTAGATCTGCACAAGACGTACAATTTGCTTCAAAAAGATTGCAAAAATGTTGCATCGTTTCAGAGAAATCGATAAATGCAAAAACGTAACGCCTCCCTATTGAATAATTTAATTTAATTTATCATTTTCACGGTACCGTAAACAGCTACATTAGTCACGATTTCTGGAATGAAATCTCAAATGGCAAATCAATTTTGCTATGGTTTTTATTCATGACATCGTGAATGATCATTAACATGGAGTTACGTTTTGTCTTGAACTAAGCGTAACGCATACTCTCTGTCTGATGTTCCGATAAGCAAAACTTTTATTTTTTTAGTTTTCGTGATCGCTGTTTAAACTTTTACACCCTTATTTCATATTTCTTATTGTTAAACGCGCAGACGTTACGTTTTGTTTTCTGGCTATTTTTTGCATAAAAAATGATTTCAAATCTATTTAAAGCAAATAGAAAAATGAAATAAAACGAAAACAACTTTTCAAAGTGTTGCAAAAATATTATGGTACAGTGAAACCTCTTTTTACGCAGTGCGTTACGTTTTTCTAATTTGTAGATTTCTCTGGAACGTCGCAACATTTTTGCAACCTTTTAAAACAATTTGTAGGTTTTGTTCAGATCTACAAAACGCTTTTTTAAGCTTGCAAAAATATTGTATGGTTTACGAGAAATCTACGAAACAAAAAGCGTAACGCCACCGCGTAAAAAGAGGTTTCTCTGTATTATAAAAAAAAAGTTGTGTTGTTATGAAAAAATCAACAAATCATAAAACGTTACGTTGCGCGTTGTCTGAGGTTTTACATAAAGGGGAACCTCCATTTAAGCTGAGGCGTTACGTTTTGTAATTTGTCGATTTTTTTGGAGTGACGCAACATTATTGCAATCTTTTTGAAGCAATTTTTTCGTCTTGTTCCAATCTACAATTTGCTTTAAAAAGATTGCAAAATTATTAAGTTGTTTTATAGTAATCGATGAAACACAAAGCCAATCGTCTGCGCGCTGTTCGAAGTTTAACTGTATGCTAAAGTTTTGTTTAATTACAATTAAAACTCGGAGGGGGCACAGGCGTTACGCTTTGTTGCACCAAAACAACTTACAGAGAAGCCTCTTTTTATGCGATGCGTTACGTTTTACTAATTTGTCGATTTCTCTGGAACGACGCAACATTTTTGCAATCTTTTAAAAGCATTTTGTAGGTTTTGTTCAGATCTACAAAACGTTTTTTGAAGCATGCAAAAATATTCTACGGTTTAAGAGAAATTGACTAAAAAGAAAGCATAACGCCTCCGCGTAAAAAGAGGTTTCTCTGTAATATTTTGCAATCATTTTGTAGTAATTGTAGACGAAAAATTGCTGCAAAGAGATTGAAAAAATATTATGCCGTGTTTGAGAAATCAACGCAATAAAAAGCGTAACTCCTGCGCACTATGCGAGGTTTAACTGTTATCAATGCATGCTTTTTGTAGACTTACATCCGAAAAAAAGGATTTCAAAAATATTGTGTTTATTTGGACATATTCATGAATTCAAAAACGTAACGCCTGCGTACTGTCCGATATTGAACTGTTTTCACGGTATTTTTTGAAGGTTCAATTTTGTAATCCTTATGGATTTTTTTTCCCGTGCATAAAATGCTGCGATTTCCAGCTGGTTCCCGCCAACAGCCGTACAGCCCGATTAGGGATAGCATTTATTGCAGCTTACCCCCGCACCACCATCCTCAACCAACCTTTTCCCGTCCCGTTCTCAGCCGCAAATCACTGCAATCTTCGCGCATTTAAGGCTTGAATGATATGTGCGAGCGTGCAATTTCTCTAAATCATACACAAATAAACAGTCATTCATCGTAGGATGACCGACGGGGAGCCACTCTAAACAAGTGAAAGGCGATCGATTCTGGTGGAAAAAAGGGTGCCTTCACACGTGTCCGCTGCGCTTCGAGGCTACGGTTCAAAAGGTAGTAATTTGCCAGACGTCGTTATTTCTGCGTGCGTCGCGCGCTGGTCGTGGCCGGATTGTCGAATTTGAAGGTTCGGGGGGCCATCATTTTCGGTTACGAAATCGGCCCAGTCGAGCTATTATTTGGTGAAGGCGCCTGCGTTGTTAAAGGGACGTCTTTTGTGTTGATCGTCGTTGAATTTGGGGGTGGATCACGGGTTGGAGGTGGAAATTTGGGTCACGTGAAGGGGTTTGATTGGTATACTGATGTTGACGCCAAGGTTACATAACTGACTTGTTTAATTAGGGTTAGGTTGGGCATGATCACGAGAAAGGCAGGCGTTACGCTTTGTATTATGTAGATTTCACTAATACAGTACAACATTTTTGCAATATTTTTAAACCAATTTTTTCATTGTATCTGTATCTTCAAATAGCTTTGAACAGATCGCAAAAATATGTTATTGTTCTAAAAAAATCGACGAATTACAAAGCGTAACGCCTGCCGGAAAAAGGGTTTCGGTGATAACATCTTGGTCTCAGAACTGTACTAAATGATTTTGACTACGTAGTTTAATGACCACCAAAGCTAGAATGCAAGGCCACGACTGAAGGTCCACTTAATCATAACTTACGGTGCGCACCACCTGTTGGTCCTAGAGGGGGCCTTTAGAAACCTTCTCACGCGGTTAACCTCCGCCGCCGCCGCCGTCGCGGCTTATCAACCGCTCTCTATTCAAATTGCAACTAATTAGAATACGAATACCTTGCCCGGCCATACATTTGCCTGCGGAGTTGCGCCACTCCGCGACTGGCTTGCGCGTCATATTGCAATAATAATTCTTTTCGACCCCGCCCTCCTCCACCGCCCAGCTGTTTACAAACAATCCGGTCTCCAATAGGTTGGTTGAGCTGCGCGTATATTTCGTCGACGAACCTGCACCGCCGGTGACCAGCACTTGTGCGAGGTAACGAGCGAGCTTAATTTGCAAATTTATGCATATTTTAATGCCCGCTTTACCCCGCTCACCTCTTCTCCTAGTAGGTTCTTGATGTGCGATACGTGAAACTTGATTTCTGCGACCAATCGCACGGTCCAAGAACACAACAGCGTGACGACCACCTTATGCAAAGTTGCCCTCCGCAAGTCTGCGGAATGTTGATTGTTGATTTTTCCCACCGGACGGGGTAGCACGGAGAGAAATTCACAAAAAAATCTTTTGATTTTGATAACAATATGTGGTTGAACCTTGTTAGGTAAGCAGGCGTTACGTTTTTTATAACTTGGATTTCTTCAAATCAACACTATATTATTGCAAGATTTTTAAAGAAAATCTTAAACTGATACGAAATAGACAAATTGCTTGAAAAATACAGAGATACCTCTTTCCACGTGGAGGCGTTACGCTTTTTATTTCGTCGATTTATCTGAAACCAAAAAATATTTTTGCAGTCTTAAAAAAAATTAAGGGCTCGTACAAGTCGTACAAATTGCTTTAAGAAAATTGCAAAAATGTTGCGTCATTTCAGAGAACTCGACAATTTACAAAACGTAACGCCTTCCCGTTAAAAAAAAGTACTTATTCTTGCGTTGACATATTTTTTCCGTGCACCTGCCGTTCTGGTTTTCCCGCGACCACCCTCAAATTTGACAACAGCTGTTGTCGCCAAAGTGTCAAGCACCTTCGGCGGTGTTAAACCGGAGTACTTTCACTTTCCACGACGTTCTCTGCACTGAACTGCACTTGCTGTGTGTTGCGCCTCGAGAGGAAGTCCAGCCGTCCCGTTTATGGACTTGGACGTCGACCGGTCCAAGTCTGCTGAGCTGGGCAGTACAAACCCATATTAGAGCGTCTCGTTACGACAAATTAAGCCGCGTAATGAGTGCGGTCTGGTCTGGGGGTTGTCTGAAACGAAGTTTCCGCTTTTAAATACAGAGAAATCTCTTTTTACGTGGAGGCGTTACGTTTTGTGACTTGTCGATTTCGCTGTGACATTACAATATTTTTTAAATATTTTTTACAGCAATTTGTTGGTGGATCCACAACTCACATATTTATTTGGGATTTTTTCAAAAAATACTTGATATTGTTGGAGAAATCGACGAAATACAAAACGTAACGCCTGCGTTTTTTTCTTGTTTAAAATTATATTTAAAACGTTTCAGATGTTAATTGAACATTTACTGTAGACGAAAAATTAGCTTAAAAATTTGCATTATACTAGTATAATCGACAAATTATAAAACGTAACGCCTCCATTAATAAAGTTAATACACTAAAACCCCCGATTACGCTCAGGCGTTACGCTTTTTGTTAGGTTGATTTCTCGAAAACAGTGTAATGTTTCTACATTCTTTTGAAATCAATTTATAGATCTGCACAAGACGTATAAATTGCTTTAAAAAGATTGCAAAAATGTTTCGTCGTTTCAGAGAAATCGACGAAATACAAAGCGTAACGCCTGAGCGTAATCGGGGGTTTTAGTGTAGTATAATATTAATTGACAATGAAACGAAACTTAACACTTTCGCGTGTACATAAATTTGCCTGTGCAGTGAAACCTTTTGTAGAGCCAAACCATTTTTTACGTGGAGCGCCTCCCAGTTCGTAATTTGACAATTTCTCCACGAATTTTTCACGCGCAGGCGTTACGGTTTATATTTTGTTGATTACTCTAAAAAGCTCTTCATATTTTTTTTCAATTCTATTGGAAGCAATTTAATTGTCAGTTGCCAAATTATAAATTCCTTCAAAAGTACAGTTAAACCTCGCATAGTGCGCAGGCGTTACGCTATATATGTCTTCGATTACTCTAAAAAGACTTAATATTTTTGCAATCTTTTTAAAGCAATTTGTTCGTCTTGTTCCAATCTATAATTAGCATCAAAGAGATTGCAAACATATTATTTCATCTTAGAGTAATCGAATAAATACAAAGCATAACGCCTGCGCACTATGCGAAGTTTTACTGTATTGCAAAAATGTTGCAATTGACGAAAAATAAAGCGTAACGCTTTACTGAACAGGTAATCTGTCTTTTAAGCGAAGGCAAATTGTTTGTAAATTAAGGCAAAATATTGCGTCATGTTAGCAAAATCGGCGAAATAGAAAGGATAAAAATCTCTTTTATAACGGAGGCGTTACGCTTTGTATTTTGCTTATTTCTCTTGAACATATCAATATTTTTGCAAGCTATTTTAAGCGAATTGGAAATTGTCACAAGACAAACAAATTGATTGAGAAAGATTACAAAAATATTGTGTCGTTTCACAGAAATCGATGAAAATGCAATGCGTAACGCCTTTGCCGGTAACAGTAGTACCAGAATTACGTGAACTGAGTTTGCAGGTTTTCGAGGTACTTCCTACGGTTTAATTGGAGCTAGCTGGTGCGCCGTGCGCATACCCTGGCTATTTGTGAGCAGATTGGCTGTTGAATGCTGACTTCAGGACAGAATATCCAAATCCATGCCCTTTTTTGGAAAAGGGAAAAAACGAGTGGTTTAAGGTTTGTTGGTTTCTAAAGAGTTACGTAATCCATAGTTTACTCGTAACAAGCTTTTTGTATTAAATGCACTTAAACTTCAACGTAACGCCTAGGCGTTAAGATCTGTATTTCTTCGACATCTCCAAGATTACATGATATTCCAATTTCGTGCCAATCTAAACTTGGCACGAAATTGGAAAAGCATCATTCTCATCATTAAAATTTTTAAAAAGAGTTTTTAGTGGTGACAAATTACCGGTTTAATAGGCAAAATTCTCACAAAGATTATTTAAAAAGAGCTCGGGTGCAAATTTGTGATAATTAGATTGCATTTTACTGTTTGCCAAATTGTCCAATATCTCACGAGCCTTGCCGTTCTCACGTTTCTCAAATTCCAGGCAGAGCAAACAAACGCTGTAACTAATCCCGCGTCCCTGAAATCACTTCCGTAACAACAATGAATCGCTAATAGATTTCCAGTTTGCACTTGAAGCAAGGAAGCAAACTAGAGTGTGCAGCATCAATTAGCGACCTGCTCGCCTCGAAGCACACATCAAAATGTCTCAGGCTCGACAGAGATCTTCTAAACGCGGTCACCCCTTTGACGGAGTGGCTTCTTTTTCGCTGCGTGTGTTTGTGATATTTTACGCTTATTAGCTTTAAGCAAACAATTATCATAATCAGTGAGCCGATTGTTACAAGCTTCTCGTCGTTTCTTCTTCAAAAGATGTAACGCTCATAAACGAGGACGACGAGGCGCGCGAGAAACGATAATAAGCCAAAGGATTACCAGTTTCCCCTCCCCTCAGCCTCCTCCAGCAAAAGGTGAGCTGCGGAAGCATCCATCAACATGACGAAGATCTGGTTTCGAGTCACATCAATTAAATCGGCAATTGTGTTGTGCAGCAGCCGAGGCAATTTCCGAGCCCCGACAAGCGTTCAATTAGAGCTTCCAGTGCACACGCTAGAAGCAGCCAAATTCAAACCACATGAAATCGAGGGAGCAGCAGCAGCTACTGTTCAAGCTCTGCCGGTTTTGCCGCGGGTTTCCTGAATGGCTAATGAGCTGATTATAGGGGGTAGGGCCGCGGTGCGATGTTACCGTCAATTTGGGGCGGGGTCAAGATCACAGGAAGGGATCTAGGTCGCGCTCTGCAAAGCTTCCCTAAACAACGATTATACAAGCAAATTAGTTTGACCGTTTTGATGTCCTTTACCACGATTCCCATGAAGCAATCTCCCCCAGCGTCTAATCGCTGCTACCTTACAAATGTGATACAATGTAGCGAACGAACCACATATGCGCAGCGCAGCGATCCCATCACGACCTTCGACAGAGACCTACCGCGGCGGAGTAGCTACGTACGTCGTACACGCCTCGAACATGACCAGGAGAACCTGCCCCTTAACAAGATCTAGTTCCCGCGCACAACGGTCGCGGCCCACCCACTAAACTCCCGCGTGGAGGAACACGTTAAGCAGAAGCTCTCCGGCAAAGTACCCGTTGACTGCTGTTGGGGCAACTGCAGCTGATCATCCGCAACTACACATGTTGTTGGTGTTGGCGTCTGTTGGCGCATGCGCCATGAACGTAATTCTGCCAAACCGTAGAAATAATATCTAAAATCTTTGAAATTTCAAGGAAGCCACATTTATCTTAACTAAAATTTAAGTCATGTTTAAAATAAGTGTAAAAATCCTCGAAAAATGCTACGTCATTTGTGGATGGCACCATACAATTTATTATATTTTGTAAACGCTTGATCGTTTGCAAAAAAAAAAAAAAACTGAAAATATTTGTAACGAGACATATTTATAGAACAACACGTTTTGAAATGTTCTCAAATTTATATTTAATTTTAAAATTACTGAAATAACCATAGACGCAACTTCAAATTAAACATAATTTTGCAATATTTGCTAACAGTTTGATTTCGGAAAACTAAGAATATTTTTCGACATTGGGGAAATTTAAGTGTTTTCAATTTTCGAAACGGACACAATTTAAAAATTTCTTCAAATGCATTGCAAAAGTATTGTACTGTTATAGAAATTGATTAAAAAACCTTCGCAAAAAATTGAGGGGCTGTGTTTTTATCAAACAGTAGGGGAAAGTGGGGCAAGTGTAACAAGCTAAGGAAATGCTCGTTATAACCCATTAAAAACGTTAAAAAATCTGTCGGATTTATTGGAATCATCTTATTCCAGGTCTTGACTGAGACTTTGATAGCACAAGTTTTTAAAAAAAATCAGTTTTAAATGTAAAAAAATGATTTTAATTTATTTGATTTTTCGTACGTTCTACTCAACTAGTGGGGCAAGACGAACAACCCGTTGGGGCAAGAGGAACAATGCATGAAAAAACATGCTAATTTACTGAACTATTATCACTTAGATACATCAGATTAGGATGTATTTGAAACGTTTCTTTCGTTTTTAGATTAAAAAATAATATTTTACAAAAAATTTGACCTTTTTTACGAAAAAAAAATTACTTAGATGATAAATAGTAAATTTTCATGATATTATTATATCGTGTATGGACAATTTTTTAAACAATTGATTATCAGTTTTTAAGAACTTTTATGTATTTTTTTTCACAATAAAATATGTTGCTGCAGCAATTCGTTTTTTTTCCATACTAAAAATCCATATGGTACACTTGCCCCACCTAAACAAGATTTAAAAAAAACTCTCTACAAAAATAACCAAAACATAAATCATACTTTATAATACGTGCAAGTCATTGGTAGGAACACTACTGATCTAGGAAAAATAGCATTTTGATAAAATGAGCCTTAAAACGAACCCTAAGCCTTATTTTGTACTTTCCAAATATTATAAGGAAACAAATGTTTTGAAAAAATCTTCATTCAATATTATGCCCCGTGGCGTTTTCGTCGTTTTGGTGGTTGTGTGGTAGTAGAATCAGCTAATTTCATTGCTAGCAACAATTCCTCATACTGGAAATAATCAAAATTTTAAAAAATACGGCCTTACTAGCGATTGTTCCTCTTGCCCCATATGGTCGTCTTACCCCACCTTCCCCTACGTAATCAATTGAAAGAAAAAATGTTCAAGCTAAATTTGTATGCATTATTCTAAAGCATTCCTATTTTTAAAAGATTTTTCAAGGTTATGTTTCTAGAGTTTTTTAAGGTCCTATAATCTATGAAAAATAAAATGTGTATAGAACCTTTTCAAATAAAACTCTAGAAGTGTCAAAACAAATTCAGTCTAGACTCAAAGCATAAAAAAAAGTTTTATTTTTTTTTATTTTTTTTTTTCATTTTTATCATCAAGTTTGAGTTAAGTGACATTTGTTGAAAAAATATTGTTTTCTGGTTCGATTATTCGAATTCGATTTTGTTTGTGTCTGCCTGTGTGGATCAATCGGACCGCGCACTGGACTCACAATCCAGAGGTCGCCGGTTCGAATCCCGAGGCGGACGCAAAAAAATTCTAAGTGTCAATATAGGTATTCGGTGCCCTCTCCCCGTGCCCATACCTTCACACTTAGGAGACCCGGGAGGCGGAGTCTTGTCGCAAAAAGAACGATACACGCCTGTGGATCCGTTGACGAAACCGCAAGGTTTAAGAGGGCCACATTATAAGGTGTTACGTCGATTCCGTTTTTTGTGTCAAATATTAAATCAAACATATTATTGTTTTCGCTTTGACTAGAACAACTTTGAAAATATACTATTTTGTGAATATTAAAATTAGTGCGCCCATCTCGGGATTTCCTGGGGGGTTTACAAATTTTCATATTTTGTCCGGTGAAGCATGAGCATGGTTGACTGCCAATAAGCTGCTACTCCGTTATTGACAGATCAGCTGAAGTTAAACAATGAATCAAAAATGATCAGTGGGAGCCAACCATCCGTTAACCCCTAAAGACCCCGCCTTTATTAGTCATAGTTTTTCGCTATATAACTGTTGACACCGCATGAGACCGTTGAATCCACAGCATCTCCTTCAAGCATCACGGGACTAGTTTTTTTTTTTTTTTGGGTTAGTAGGATAAGGTATAGGCTTTTCGATACCTCCCGAGCTACGATGCTATGGGGAGGACTTAATACATATACACCCGACGTCCAGCCCTCCGAGCTGCGAAGCTATGGGAAGGTCTTTTCAACACAAAACACTCGCGCACCACTCAACGTTCTTGCTGTACCAACATAATTTTGTAACGCGACTAACCCGACGATCTCTACTATCAACGTGCCTTCCGATCTTCTTATCTTTCTGTTAGCCGGATTAGGTGTTGGTTTTCGATGCCTCCCGAGCTACGATGTTATGGGAAGGTCTTTCTAGTTGACACACAAGAAGACTCACACACAGTTATTTTAATATCGCATAAATTAAAATTTAGCTCCACTATTAACTCGACAATCCAAAATGTCAGCGTGTCTTTCGATAAACTATTTCTTCTCCATGAAATTTTTTGCACATTTTTCGAAAAATTAATGTACAATTTACCCGACGCCGTGCCTTCTGATCAACGATGATATAGGAAGGGCTTTTCAAATCACAAAACAATTAATGCAATCTTAAGAGGCAGTATTTGTAGATTCTGCTCTGTTTGTTCTAGAGGTCGTATCGAGGTGCTCCAATTTGGATGAAACTTTCAGGGTTTGTTTGTCTATACATGAGATGAACTCATGCCAAATATGAGCCCTCTACGACAAAGGGAAGTGGGTTAAAACGGGCATTGAAGTTTGAGGTCCAAAACACATGAAAAATCTTAAAATTGCTCGCATTTCCGTAAAACTTCCTCAATTCCAACTCTCTTAGATGCATTCGAATGGTCTTTTGAAGCCCTTCAAAATGTGCTACAGACATCCCGGATTGGTTTGACTTTTTCTCATAGCTTTTGCAAATTACTGTTAAAAATTGATTTTTTTTAAAACCTCAATAACTTTTGGCAACAGCCTCCAACACCCATACTCCCATAGGTCAAAAGTTAGGGAATTTCATGGACTATAAGCCTACGGTATTAACTTTTTGGCCAATCACAGTTTTTCTCATAGTTTTACGATTTTTCTAGAACAAACATTTTACAACATTTAAAAAAATACATATTTTGGTCGGGGATTACAGACCATTTTCATATTTTAACGTTTTGTCATAAGTTCCGGCATCTAGGGTGAATCAGGACAAATGCAACGAATTTGAAATGCTGTTGAAGCCTTATTTTTTTTATTACGGTTAAAACAGGAACATGTCAACAAAATAAGCAAACCGATTTTCATATTTAAAGCTAAAGTAAAATAAACTGTCCTTATTCAGACTGTAATCCCGATTTGCCCCAGTTGGCGGTTGTGACTTAAATGTAGGTAAAAGTTAATTTGAAAATATATATGCCGTTTGTTTTCTGTTTTTTTTTTAACGATGACATCAAATAATTTAATTTTTAATTAGGATTTAAAAAAAACTTATTTAATCTGAATCACAAAAGAAACCAAAGCACAACAGGGCATATTTATTTAATGTTTTTGAGTCATTTAAAATCTGTTGCCCTGTTCAAATTTTAGTCAAGATTATCACCAGACCAGTTAATGGAACACAACTAATTATATGATTTTAAGCTTAAAAATGTATTGAAATATGGTTTTTTATGATCATTCAAAATTATCCCAGGATCCTGCGAATTCCCGCGACTTCAAAAATATTTTTCCAGTTTCCCGGAAAATTCAAAACGCGATTGGGCAGTTCGAATTAAAAAGATTATTATAATTAGTAAGAAAAATTGTACAAAGTAGAGGAAATATACATATTCTAATATCCTTACTGTTTTCAGAAATCAACACTTGGGCTTAAATTGAAGCTTTTAGTTTTTTTTTTCAAGTTATTTTTTCTGGTCTCAAAGTCATGAATAATTCAAATAAAAAAGACACTAGAAAATAAATAGCCTACTGCATGTGCCTTTTTTCGATATTTATTTCATTTGAACATTAAAATTTTAACCAAAGCTGATTAAAAAGGTTTAAATTGAGCAACTCTCCATTGTTGATGTATCTGAAAATGTAGTTTGAATAGCGGAAAACTGCAAAAGTGATGAGCATACGCCAAAAGGCATAGTGTGACGAAAATGGAAAAATAATATTTTTGGATATTTAAAATGGCCTAAACAAAATATCGGGTCTTTTCAAATGATATGAGCAATGAAATGAGCTTTTAAAATTTTGAAATAATTTTTTGAAAGACCACAAATGTTGTAGGTTCAAGCTCAAGGTCATCCATGGACTTTCGAGATTTTGGAACTCTCCGAACTTCCTCAAATGTTGACTTATTTCAAAATTCCTCTAGAATACACGCAGTTCAAAAACCGTTAAAATGTCGATTGTGACAGCAGAGCTCTCTCTCGACTGCCAATTCGCGGTTACAACGTGTACTCCACCAGCGCTACTCATCCAGCAACTGCGCAGGCTAATGATGTTATTAGACGTCAACCGTATGCTCCTGCCTACCTACTCCACTACTTGCTCCAGCTGCTGCTGCTGCTGCAGGTAGGTCTTGGGCAATTACGGCCTGCGCCCGCTCAATCCGCGCGCGCTGGTGTATTTGCGCGTTGTGATGTTACTGTTTACAACCCAGCAATTGCGAAAGCGTGAAAACGTGCACCACAACCACCGGAGTTCCGCGGAAGGCGTTGGCGAAGAAGATTAGAGAAAGTTGCATCTCTCGTCGTCGTCGTCGTCGTGAACGCGCGCGCAGACTCTGCAGTCAACGGCCTGGCCGTGGTGATAGCAGCAGATTGAGCTGCACTGATACCATTTGTCTTTGGCGCGGCGGGCTAATGAGAGGAAGAAATGGCGATGAGGAGGCGCGGCCCGGAGTTCAGCGACCTGCTGCTGGAAATCTTGCGCCGGGCGGGGAACTGACGTAATTGCAAGTGGCACTTTGGAAATTTGCCTGCTCATCGGTACAAATTGGTTTCCGGCGTGTGCGGTTGGCCGCGGATTACGTCACAAAACCTCACCTCTTTTTACGGGGGTTGAATGACGGATTGGGCACGTTCCCTTTTCGGCCGAAGACCTGGATAACTGGAGGGCAGTTTCGCTTTTGGTTGGGATGAAAATGAAACCGATTGATTGAGGTGTGTTAGTTTTCATTGGGGATTTATTTATTTTTTAAAAAGAGGAAGTATTTACTTCCGTTTGGTGGCCGTTTGAAGTTTTGCGGCTTAAAGCCCCAGGATTGAATTTGGGTGAAAAGAAGATGACTCTAAATTTTTTTCTCTGGTAATTGGATGGGTACACGAACGAATTTAATCGAAGTAAAGCGAAAGCTTGGGCAGTAGGTAAACAAATTGGAAATGTATCACAAAAATAAAACACAAAAATATTAAACATGAGGTCTAAATGAAAACTGTTTGATATATTACTTCTTGCCTGAAAATGTTTTTTTTATATTATTTTTCAAACATTTCAAGATGCCAACCTAACGGACATCCGTGTCACATTGAAAACAAAACGGCACCGTTCAATAGTGCCTAATTATGTGCACTATTGTATAACAATTATCATACAAGTGCGACAGTACAAGCTCTCTAATGAGTTCACTCTTTCGCCTCCTCGCATTCACTCTTTCTAAACAACTCGCAGCGTGGTCGTCACTCGGTCTCCAGAGTAAATAAACACAAACAAAACAGCTCAAATACGGGTCGTCGCCACTACACCGAGCTGGAAACGACGGCGCACAGAACTAGGTCCAATTGAAATAAATTTGCATAACTGCCCCCTCCAACCCCCTTCTACAGGTAGTTCAAACAAGTCATAATCGGTAGCTGATTTTTATTTGCACCGAGTGCTGATTTATAGCGTTTTTACGGAGCGCGGAATGAGGTCCAGACAAATCCTTGACCACCGGCGGGGTATTTCTAATTGCAATTCACCGTGTGACATCACCAGTCGTAAAAGAAGCTGAAGAGAATGTTTTGCGATTTCATGCAGTGATTTCAGTCCCTTTACATACCACTCAAGCTCGGCTGGCACGTCGTCGGAAGCAAAATTTCAATTTCAGATCACTTTACGGGCATCTGCATCGCAACTAAGACGGCGCCAGTAATGATCTAGTTTTTTTTCCATTAGTCATGTTTTTTCCCTCCACATAACAGTGCAGCTTGGATGGCACGCCGGCGAATAATATCAATTTGCAGTCATCTGCATTACAACAAGGACGGCGCCAATAATGATCTATATTTTTAGGTTAGGTTTAGGTTTGATGGCACGCCGTCTATCATGAGATATTGTTAAATTTTCGAGATTTTTTTTTATTTTGGACTTCAAAGGGCTACTAAACCCTAAGAGAAGGCTCGTGTGCAGGTGCAAGGGCTTCCGACACGTTTCAAATGGAGTCATAAAAAGTGAGTTGTAAACGAATGCTACCGTAGTGCATTGGATTGCAGGGTCATCTAGCATCGATCATTCGGAGGGTGTCCCCACTGGGCTATAAAGAAGCCTTCCAGATGTCAGATTTACGGTCACCTCAATCGAAAGTAGGAAGCGAGAAATGGTGTCTGGATGCGTCCATAAAAATAGTTCTAACCTTGATGTTGATGGCGGTTGCGGTACGTCCACGGTTTGTGATTTTTACGATTTACTAATTGGGCAACCGGGAACGGGATGAACTAAGCTGCGTGAGACGATGACCGCTTTTTGATTGTGATAACTTAGTAGAAAATTATTTAGTAATATTTCTTTACAGAATTGTTCAACTAAATATGTAACATTAATCAGACCAAAATTAAACAAAAATTACGAAACAAAAAATAATTTCAAAATATATTTTTTAACTGCGCACATTGGAGAAAAACCGTGTTAGAAGGGCAGTTGGACAGTCAACGCTCACTTCAGACAAAATTAGAGAGTGAGCGGAGGAAGTGACTTTAGGTAGTCGTCGTAGGTCTTTAGGTCACCCCCGCTGCGTTTATATGAGCGGTTGGGTGGTGGGCCATAATTGTCACCAGTAAACTACGATGAAATATGTGCTAAAAGCTGCCGCGGGGGATTTGTCGGTGGATGCTGAAATGTTGAGAAAAATCGGAATGGTTTTTTTTTCTTTACATTACTGGACATGAGCAATTTTAAACCGTTTTAAAAAAATATGCTTTAGAGATTATGTAAAATTTAGATAAGTTTCAAAAATAAAAACAAAACACAAAAAATAACAAAAATACCAAAATTCAAGAATACAAAAAAATACTAAAATACCAAAGTACTAAAATACCAAAATACTAAAATACTAAAATACTGAAATACTGAAATACTAAAATACTAAAATACTAAAATACTAAAATACTAAAATACTAAAATACTAAAATACTAAAATACTAAAATACTAAAATACTAAAATACTAAAATACTAAAATACTAAAATACTAAAATACTAAAATACTAAAATACTAAAATACTAAAATACTAAAATACTAAAATACTTAAATACTAAAATACTAAAATACTAAAATACTAAAATACTAAAATACTAAAATACTAAAATACTAAAATACTAAAATACTAAAATACTAAAATACTAAAATACTAAAATACTAAAATACTAAAATACTAAAATACTAAAATACTAAAATACTAAAATACTAAAATACTAAAATACTAAAATACTAAAATACTAAAATACTAAAATACTAAAATACTAAAATACTAAAATACTAAAATACTAAAATACTTAAATACTAAAATACTAAAATACTAAAATACTAAAATACTAAAATACTAAAATACTAAAATACTAAAATACTAAAATACTAAAATACTAAAATACTAAAATACTAAAATACTAAAATACTAAAATACTAAAATACTAAAATACTAAAATACTAAAATACTAAAATACTAAAATACTAAAATACTAAAATACTAAAATACTAAAATACTAAAATACTAAAATACTAAAATACTAAAATACTAAAATACTAAAATACTAAAATACTAAAATACTAAAATATTAAAATACTAAAATACTAAAATACTAAAATACTAAAATACTAAAATACTAAAATACTAAAACACTAAAATACTAAAATACTAAAATACTAAAATACTAAAATACTAAAATACTAAAATACTAAAATGCTAAAAATACTAAAATACTAAAATACTAAAATACTAAAATACTAAAATACTAAAATATTAAAATAATAAAATACTAAAATACTACAATACTTAAATACTAAAATACGAAAATATTAAAATACCAAAATACTAAAATACTAAAATATTAAAATTCTAAAAAAATTAAATTAAAAAAAAACACAAAAAAATATTTATCATTTTTAGGTTTGTTATACTTTAAGTATAAGTTCAAATTTTACTCATCAATAGTGTCATATTAATTCGGCTACTGTTTCCGTCAATGAACCCACCAAGCTATTCACCTAATTGCTAATTGAGATATGTTTACCACACGTTTCTCCATAACAAAGCCCGCGCGCGTTATCAATCCTAACCTACAATTACAATTCCGCTGCAATTTGCGGTCAAACCCGCATCGAAGCCCACCATCTCCATGGCAGATTCCATCCACTTGCAACACGCATTGCGTTCACCCCTCTTCCTCTCAATCTTTGGGCATTTTAATTAATTCCAACATTTTTTTCTCCTTCTTTTCTTTCTTTCAGGTGAGTCCGCCGCCGAGTGTGATTTTGATTGACAAGCCGCTTTTCACTGACGTCACATTTTGGTGGAGGCCTCGTGTGTCCCAATAGGTGTCAACGCGTGAAACGGCTACCTGAGAAGATTCTTCCGGGGGTTTGTGAAAGCCGTGCCAGTGCAGTCGTGAAATTGATAGGCTTTTATGTGCGTAGATGACCATTTGGAGGTCCGTCGAGCATGTGATTGAGAGGGGAAAGAGTTGCAGTTTGATTGATCAAGACGGTGGAAAGTTCCACCTGGGATAGGGGGAGATTTTGTTTGGAGATATTGCGGCGTCTCTTTTTGGGGTGGTTGATGTTTGACGGATTGATGCGTGATAATCTACCGTCTGAGGACTGTCAAAGTGTGAGGCAGATGTGAGAGATTCGATCGCAAGGTTAAACTGCACTTAAAAGTTTAATATTCAGCAGCGTAAGACAGTTAGGCTTTACTTCATCATCCCGGTACGAGAATCGAACTCACGACCTCTGGATTGGAAATCCAGCGCGCCGCTAGTCGAAACCCATCCCCTACCGGTCAGTATTCCCAGTGAGTAGAATAACTCTTTGAAGGGATCTGACTTTGCCGAGCCAGACAGGAATCGAACCCATCACCTTCCGCTTACAAGGCGAAACCCGTAACCTCACGGCCACGGTAGCTCGGCTACTTAGACGCCCTTGTTTTGATTGGAACCTTTAGTGATCGATTTGGGATGACGCCCTAACAACTAGTACTTGCCTTTAGTCGTTTTTAAGTGCTTATTGATTTATCCAAACTGATGCTAAAATTTCTTATTTATCAAATTTAACATAGACGCCCTTGTTTTTATTGAAACATTTAGGTTCTCTCGAATCAACTTTTTTTTTATTCATGCACTTTTCGCAAAACTTAAGTACATCTCGATGTGTTCGAAATTATGCTGAATCTTCAAAATCAACCAATGTTTCACATAGACGCCCTTGTTTGATTTAAACTTAAGCGATCATCACGTAGTCTGGAATGGAAGTCTTTGAACATGATGCCCTTATCACAAAATTTACACAAAAATGCTAATCGATTTCTCAAATTGATAAATTTAAAATCTATTAAAAGTTGGCATAGACGCCCTTGCTCACCAAGTATGACAATCACATTGCTAGATCAAACAATAACTCATTGCTCACCGAACATGACAGCAGCCCGTCGATTTATGAGCTCCAGTGAAAGAAGTTTCACTCCAATTACCCCTCCGGGGGTGAGCTGTCGATCGCGACGTACCCATTTCGTTCGAACCTTTAGTTTTTACAACGTGCTTCCAGCTGGTATAGAGATATATCAATTAATAAATTCCACGGCCGACGGCACTCACACACACCGCCAGAGCTGAACCTCGCAGCAAAACGAAAAAAAGGAAGGTGCGAACCGATCGTACCACCTGCCTCCCTCACCTTAAGCAGTCTGGGTGAACAAAAAAAAAAGAACGAAACTGGATCGACCCCGACGACGACGAGGGGAATGTAATTAATCGTTATCGCATTACTAGATCCAGCGAGAGAAAAACGCATGCAAGGGGCGAGATCGACAGGAGCCGGATTGGCCACCGGCCGGACATGCTCCGTCACGAACGTGTGTTGTAGTGGCCAAGGTGGTTCGAGTCGAAAGCTTGCGCGCCCGAGATAATTTAAATTGCAACATCGATCTAATGAAAGTGGACTCGCGGTTGAAGTTGTTGCGGATCGGAGAGGTAATTACCTGGTGTATAGCGAAGTTGTTATGGTTGCAGGTTCGGTTCGGTAGTGAAAGCTGTAACATGTGATTTTACCTTAATCATTTTTGATCGAGTTTTAATTTAATTTTGTGCTTCGAGTGGAGCTTCGCAGGGCGGTTTTGACCTCCCCGATGGGATGCAGAAACTGGTTGGAACATGCAATGGGTTGGGTTTGATAACTTTGTGTTGAAGGCTGTTTCTGAAAGAATCTTGGGGGATTCTGCTCATTAAACTTAAGAAGAATGTACAAGGCAATCTAAGCAACGAATAATCATTGTAGACGCCCTTGTTTTGCAAACACAATAAATACTAACATACAAACATTCAAAAATGAAAAAAAATAAAGATACTAAAATACTAAAATACTACAATACTAAAATACTAAAATACTAAAATACTAAAATACTAAAATACTAAAATACTAAAATACTAAAATACTAAAATACTAAAATACTAAAATACTAAAATACTAAAATACTAAAATACTAAAATACTAAAATACTAAAATACTAAAATACTAAAATACTAAAATACTAAAATACTAAAATACTAAAATACTAAAATACTAAAATACTAAAATACTAAAATACTAAAATACTAAAATACTAAAATACTAAAATACTAAAATACTAAAATACTAAAATACTAAAATACTAAAATACTAAAATACTAAAATACTAAAATACTAAAATACTAAAATACTAAAATACTAAAATACTAAAATACTAAAATACTAAAATACTAAAATACTAAAATACTAAAATACTAAAATACTAAAATACTAAAATACTAAAATACTAAAATACTAAAATACTGAAATACTAAAATACTAAAATACTAAAATACAACATACAAAAATACTAAAATACAAAAATACTAAAATACAACATACAAAAATACTAAAATACTGAAATACTAAAATACTAAAATACTGGAATACTAAAATACAACATACTAAAATACTAAAATACTAAAATACTAAAATACAACATACAAATATTCAAACATACAATAATTAAATTGGGCTTTGATTGGTCGCCGATGAAATGACACACAGACGCCCTTGCTAGGTTTCAACTTTTCGTCATAGACGCCCTTGCTTTATTTCATTGTATAATTGCTGAAAACGAAAAACAACTAAATTATTTTTTCCAAAAGACAATCACGGCACAAAACAACGAACCTCTTGCAGCATGCAACGCGCATCCGCCGTGCAGCAGCCAAATCCCTTAATTATGTTTGCTTTTCGTTCCGTTAATAAGATCGTGCGCCCAACGAAGCTTCGAAATCCCCTCCCGGGCATCGTCGGTCCAATCTTAATAAACTATAAAATTTGATGACAGCGCCGTCGTCGTCGTCTTCGACGAGATTGTGAAAACCATTTCGCCTTGGCCCAGGTCTTGCGCGTTTTAAGTTATGATTAATTATAAAAAAAAACCGAAAGGCCTTTTCGTGTGTTCGTGTCCGAAGAAAAAGTAACGTTAAGATCAATAAAACGAACCAAACGTCAACGGGAGTACCTTTCACCCAAGTTGATGGCCTCCAAGAAGATCAGCCGCAATTTCCGCAGCAGCAGCTGCTGCATCGGAGACTGCAATCTTCTTTTGGGGCCATAAAAAAACGCTGCATTTTCCCGCCCCAAATTGGTCCACTTTTCAGAGAACACGCGACATCTCACGCTAGCGACAGGAAGTCCAAGCGCCGTCCAAGACCCAAATCAACTCGAGTAATTTACATGCACGGCGATGAACCCTAACCTAAGTTCTGCAGAATCACCAGGATAATCTGCCAGCTTTAATTACGCTCCGGAAAGGTCATCTGTACAAAGAACATCGCATGAGATCTTCGGCGTCGGCGGCGGCTTCCTTTGAACGGCAGGTTCCACGACCATTATAGAAATCAATAACTGGAGTCGGTGTCGTCGTCGTTGGTGGTGGCCTCGCGAGGATCACTTTGACCGGTTCCAAATTGATATTCCGCCGCGGAGTCACGCTCACGGAAGGCCGGATTAGGATCTACGCGAGATGTACGTGATGGCGATCCATTTTTTTGTGACGGTTGAGGAATTCGGTACGCATGTTCAGAAGCAGCTCAGGTGGTCGGAGATAATTACTCCCGCGATTAGACGGCGGACAAAAGGATCTTTTTTGCGGCCGAGCGCGAGATCATGATCTTGGTGGCAAAACGAAACATCATTCGCGTCTTTTTGGAGATATCGCGCGCGATGTGTGCGTACACGAGACGTTTAAATGTTGTTTTTTTTGTTGTATGGCTTGGCGATGATTTGAATTGATACCACCCATTAAACGATCTTTTGTGTGGGGATCAATTCTTGGACTTGGAAGCGTCAAGTGGTACAAGCTTTGGGCGGAGCTGCTCTCTGATTGATATATTGTTCGAAAAGTGGTGCGCCCTTGGTAGAGGTGGTTTAACCCTTAAAGAGATCTGTTTGTCAATGACGGGCGATTTTCACAGCAGTCTGTTGAGCAAAGGGCACATGTTGTACGAAGTTTGATTGATTTCTAAAAAAAAAAACTTTTAAAATGTACATGGTTGTCTTTTCTCCCTCTTTTATCATGATACACCATTTTGAGCAAGGGCGTCTATATCGAGTCACTTATCAATGTTTGTGAAGTTTATTGAAAGCTGAATTTCAGTGTTTGGGAATTCAACGCTTTGTGCAAAAAATGTTTTAATCAAACATAAACATCAATTCGATCAGAATATCTTGCTCTAAATTTGAAAAAGATCAAACCAGGGCGTCCATGTCGCACTAATTATTAAGCAGAACAACAGAAAAAAGTACACCCCAAAAGACTTTATAGATTGAAATTAACCAGGGCTGTGGAGTCGGAGTCGGAGCCGGAGTCGGTGGAGTCGGGTCTTTTTGGGGACCTGGAGTCGGAGTCGGAGTCGTCAAAACTCGAACAGCTGGAGTCGGAGCCGGAGTCGGAGTCGGCTAAATTTTATGAGCTGGAGTCGGAGCCGAAAATTTCTGATAACCCGGAGTCGGAGTCGGAGTCGGAGTTATTTATAATTCAACAACATTTATGTTTTTTTTTAATTGTTCACAAAACTTCTTATTTTTTAATGTTTGGCCCTTTTGAAATGTTATTATTCATAAAAAAAATAAAATATTTTTTTCAGAAAAGATCGGAAAATTTCACGAATGTTTTATTTTTCAATATTGAAAATCGGACAATAAATTACTGATATATCGACATTAGAAAATGAAGAGTTGATTGGGTTAGACTAAAAAAAAACAATTTTCCTGTTTCTTTTTCTTTTATCCGTTAAATCTCAGCAACCTTAGTTCTCTTCTTAGTAGGAAATTTTTTGAACTTTTCGAAAACAATATTTTAGAAATGGACAATCGAGGACACTATTTAAAAAAAAATCAAAAAACCGGATTTTTTCGGACAAAATTTAAATTTGAAACGCTATATTATTAAAAAGGTGAATTTATAAAAAAATGTGTTAAGTACTTTTCGATTGCAAATTCGATTTTACATAAAAATGAGGTCAAAAAATTTACAAAAATCACTTTTTAAAAAATCAAAAATCATAAATCGTCGGCAAAATTTTGTTCCATACTTCTGAATTCTAGACTTTTTTTTTTGTTTTGAAAAGGTCCTATAAACTATTGTCTTTCATATGTTTCTAGAACCAATTAAAAAAAACTCTAGAATTGTTCTTCTGAAAATGCCTTCAATGCTGGAGATATTTTTGATTTCTGTTTCAATAACGTATAACGTTCGAACTTATTTTCCTTGAGAAATACAGGACATTTAGAGTGCATTTAAGTAATCCTATGTATCAATGTTTTCAAAATAAGACTTAACTAACTTTTGAAACATTTAAAAATATGTGGAGTCGGAGTCGGAGCTAACCATTTGTTGAAAGCTGCAGTCGGAGTCGGAGTCGGCTAGAGTTTGTAGGCCGGAGTTGGAGTCGGAGTCGGTTCGAGCTGAAAGCCGGAGCCGGAGTCGGATTCGGCTAATCTCAGAATGCCGGAGTCGGAGTTGGAGTCGGAGTCGTTTGAAACATGACCCGACTCCACAGCCCTGAAATTAACACATTAAAGTTAAGCTCAATCTGAACAAGGGCGTCTATGTCTATGTTGCTTAATGCTCGGATGCTACATTTCATGCTGATCTGGCAGCATAGATCTACTTGAGCGACCGAAAAAAATTGCATCAAAAGAAAGCCGATTAACCGCATAATTATGTTTTTAAATGGATCTAAACAAGGGCGTCTATTTAGTTCAGAATTTTATAAGAATACCTGCATATGCGCAATTTAAATAAACGAGTACATCAAAAAAGTGTTTTCAAATCAAAATAAATAAAGTAAAGTTACTTTGATTGAAAACAAGGGCGTCTATATCTAAAAAACCAACAAGGAAAAATAATCTTGGAGCTCAAAGACAATTAAATGTTGTCGAATGTATTCATGTCATCCGCACTATTAATCATCGAAACAGAGCTTAATTTTTGCATATCAGATTACATGATTGTTAAACGATTTCCTTATTCGGAATTTTAACTCGCTTCAAAACGAAACCAAGTTTCGGTTCATTTCTAGACCGGTGTTACTCCCACATGGACCGCTCTGGTATGACCTGGCTCCAAATCCGTCAGTAAAAACGGTTGTTCGCGACCCCACGCGGTTCCATCTATATCAATAAACGATAACCCATTTAATATTTTTAGTTGCAACCCGTTCCATCCCACATACGATCGTAAATCCGCGAAAGCGCCCCCTCCGAAAAAGTCCAAAAAATTTGCCCGTTTTTTTAATCCTCACTCCCAAAAACAGTGCCAAACTTTACGACCCGTGACCGACACGGGGCCGCCACCGACCACGGACTAGGCCAGCGCCATTTAATCAAATTCTGAATTTCAAAACAAACCTGGAGTAAAGCGAGCGATCGCGCGCTGGATTGAGGCAGGTCCCGTGCTGGTCGTGCCCCTAATTGTAATTCCGATCGTCGTCCCGGAGGCCAACTGCAAATAGTCGCTAATAAATTGACTCGTCACCGCCGTCGAACTCGACGCTCAACAAAGGCCCGGATGACGCAACGGCGACGTTTCTCGTAGAAGAGTAGGGCACCTTCTTGAACCTCCGAGCGGGGGGTTCTTTGTGGGGCGCGCGCATCCAAAGTCTTTCTCAAATGTCACACAGAACGAGCACCGGAGGGGGGGAGGGAGCCGTGGAGTTGCAAATGCCAGGCCAGGGCACTTGGCGTAATCGAGGCGAGATTCTCGGGCCCAGATATGGCCGCCGCGAGATGTTCGCGCGATGCACTTTTACGACCAATTTACCAATATGAATAATGGGGCGGCTTGCGCAGCAGCAGTTTGGCCTTTTCCGAGAGCGAAGCGCCTCGTTGGCCTATATCGCGAGATTTCTTCGGCGACTCAAGTGGGTGTGGGACACACAGTTTGGGGAGGGACTTGAAAGCGCACTCGTAGTTGAGCTTGAAGAGATTTTTGGAAAAAGAAATAGTTCATCGTATGGAAAAGGGCGTGAGGGGCGCTTAAACGAAGTGGTTTGGCACTTTTGAGCCTTTTTCTCAAAACGATTTTACGTTTTGGGACAACCTTCTGATACATTTATCGAATATAGGTAAAAAATGGCCACCAGAGCACGCTGACAAATAATTTAAAAAAATGTTTAAAGTTAGGGGCGCTTACTGGTAAAACTATCGGAAATCTGTTTTTGAAAGATATTTCTTTATTTTCTTACGATTTTTTTTGTTCTATTATACACGGGGCGCTTGAAGTCTGTCTTCGTGAAAAATGTTAACTGTTTGTGATTTATTTGTTAGGATTTTCTTTTTTTGTATATTCTGAAAAAGGGTTGCTTGGCGACAACCTGTTGATGAGACTTAAAAAAACGCCCTTTGCTTAAAAGAATGGAAACTGATTGAGATTTATAGATCACGATTTTTAAAAAGGGTGCTTATTCGCTTTCTTTTTTGATAAATTCGAACTAGTTTCGTTCAAAAAGGGGCGCTTGTTTACAAACTTTCAAAAAGGTTTTAAATATCGAGCGTCTGCTGAGTCTTATCTAGAAACGCCTTTTTTTGATACTACACTGGTAGGTTGAGGTTTCTGAGTTGTGAATTTGAAAGGGGCGCTCAAAGTTCAACTTCTTGTAAGGCTTGTCAGGAAACGCCCTCTAATTCTGAAAATGCAAACCAATGTAGTTAGAATATTCTTTTAAAGGGGCAAAGGGCAAAGCATTTTACTTATCACTTAACGCCCTCCTGCATAATAGAACCGAAACTGATTGAGGTTTCTATGTAAGAATTAAAAAAAGGGGCGCTTACAGTTTATTTTCTAGTAAGACTCGTCACCTTTCTGTACGATGTGTTTATTTTCCCTGAAAGGGCGCTCAATAACAAACTTGCAGACATTTATTGAAACGCCCCTTTTGCGGCTGTTTGAGATTTATAAGTGTGGATGTTATTAGGTTATATTTTTTCAAGGGGCGCTTAGAGTTCCTTCAAGAATCGTTCTCTTTTTTTATTAATGGTAGCTAGTTAATTTTTATAAGCATCAATCCTCCACAATTTTACAAATTTGGGGCGCTTGATTGCAACATTGCAGACATTTCAAGAAACGACCTCATTTCAACTGTTTAAGATTTATAGGTTAGAATTTTCTTTAAAATGGTGAAATTCATTCAAAAAAGGATCAGTGTTGTATCAAGAAACGCCCTCTTTTTCGAATTCCAACTGGCTAAGGTTTCTGAGTTTTGATTTTTAAAGGGGCGCATAAAGTTTTTTTTATAGGAAACGCCCTCTTTTTTAACGCAAGAAAACCTAAACGCCCTCTTGCATAATAGAAATGAAACTAATTGAGGTTTCTATGTTAGGTTTTAAAAATGGGGCGCTTACAGTTTATCTTCAAGTAAGACTTTTTGGTTAAGTTTTCCAAGTATTTATTCTCCGCAAAAGAAATCGCCCTCTTTGTAGCAGTTTAATATTTTTTGGCAGAGAATATTCTTTGGAAGGACATATTTTTGTTTCGAAAAGTTGCTTTTGAACGAGCGTCTTCTGTGACTTATGAAGAAACGCCCTCTTTTTTGTTGATTTAATTCCAACTGGTCGAGGTTTCTGATTTAGTTTTAGAGGGGTGCATAAAGTTTAATATCTAGAAAACGTTCCTCTGTTTGATAAGACTTTTTCAGAAACGCTAACTTTTTTTAGTAAAGTATAAACCAGTTCAAGTAAATAAAACATTTTCGTCAAAAGGGGCACTTCAAGTCTTATGCATTTTTTAAAAAGGGCGCATAGAGTTGATTTTTTAGTCAGACCTTTCAAGAAAAAATATTCAACAGGACTGCCAATTTCCTAAGCTATGATTTGAAGACAAATTTATATTTAAATTTTTCCAGAAACGCCCTAATTTTAGACAAAATTATTGATAAAAATTAACATTTTTTCTTTATAAGGGGCGCATAAAGACAAACTTCTACGCTCCGAGTGATTCAATTGCATTTCTCCTCCTGGGAACGTAATGTAAACAAAATTGTACCACCCGTTCGCCCCTCCCAAACTTGAATTAATATCCGGCCATTGACTCAATAATATCCCAAGCCCTCTCCAAACAAAATTCCATGCCATTAGGCGTCCATTCACCCCCCTGGCTAGCCGCCGTCGTCATCGACGTCCCAAGTGGCTTCGAAATGAAAACATTCGAACTGCAACTGGATGATGACTACTTGCGTGCATCGAACGCATCCATTTTCACAGCAGAAGAAGAAAAAATAAAACAGACACTCTCAACTCTCAATCTCGTTTCGAGTGTTGTTGTTGTTACTGTTGCCGGAGACCCTTTCTCTCAAGTTGAGAGTATACGGACGAGCTCAGCTGAGTCTATGTTTATTGACTTGGGTGGCAATCGCGGTTCGCGGAGGTGGCTCGAGTGTTAATAGCTGCAACTTGGCGATCAACTTGAGAGGAGCAAGGACCTCCTCGAACATCCCCGCCACGGCAGACCTGAACCGCTGCTGGTTGAGAGATGTTCAACTCTCTGCGTAGGTCACCAAGCTGCAGATGTCGCGGGGCAACCCGCGGATGAAAGAGAAATTTTCCGTTCCCACAGCTTCCACTCCGCACACACCTTGGCGCGATCTACGACCTGCTGTAGTTCACGGCAGGTCGAATTCCACGACGACGAAGAAGACACTCTTCAGGGCTTTTTTTTGTTGTTGCGGCGGCGGCGGTGTGATATCACGCGTGAATAATTGAAGGAGAGAGAACTCCGGGAGACCCGCATGTGTACCGCACGGTTCTCAACTAATTAATGGAAACTATGTATCAATTTGGCCCGGTTGGTTGGGTTGGAGGTTCAAGGTGAGGCTTGAGGTTCTCCAGTCCCAGGCGTGAACCACTCGAAACGAGAAGGAAAGTAAAAAGGGGCCCCCGAAAGAAAGGGTTCAAGGCTTCAAGACGGATCTTCGGTTGGGTCTTCTTCTTCTTTGTTTTGTTTCGTGTGGTTATAAGGTCTCGCTCGTTGTTTACGATGGTTTAACGCTTTAGGATGCAACCGGGTTGAGAGGGGGACCGAAGAGCTCAGCTCAACCACTTGCGGGCGATCGCTTGAAACGCACTATAAAGTGTCTATACGTGAGATGCAAGGTACAATGCCGGATCGAAAAAGACAACGACGTGCTAAGTGCGGGTCTGACCACCATAACAATACCCCTCTGTACGTCTGCTTCTCATGAAGAACTTTTTATTATTAATAATAAAAGAAGAATTAAGCACGAGAGCGTACTCGGTGCTGGTCTGGTATCCAACTTCTTCGAAGAGTAAGCTGCGTGCAGCCATAAATCCAAAGTGTAAATCATCCCAGAATAGGGGCTCGACGACTATGAGTGAATGGGAAGTCCCCAAAGTTGGTCTGTCAGGGGTTTCCAACATCGTCTGTGATCCGTAATTACTTGGATTTCATACAAGGCATACAAAGTAATTTGACACTAATGATAAATAATTTGAGAAAATTTTAATAAATGGGTAATTCTCCGCCAACTCACACAGCAGTTGCCCCGAACCCTCTTCGATTTGCGTGAAACTTTGTCCTAAGGGGTAACTTTTGTCCCTGATCACGAATCCGAGGTCCGTTTTTTGATATCTCGTGACGGAGGGGCGGTACGACCCCTTCCATTTTTGAACATGCGAAAAAAGAGATGTTTTTCAATAATTTGCAGCCTGAAACGGTGATAAGATAGAAATTTGGTGTCAAAGGGACTTTTATGTAAAATTAGACGCCCGATTTGATGGCGTACTCATAATTCCGAAAAAAACGTATTTTTCATCGAAAAAAAAAAACACTAAAAAAGTTTTAAAAATTCTCCCATTTTCCGTTACTCGACTGTAAAAAATTTTGGAACATGTCATTTTTTTTAGGAAATTTAATGTACTTTTCGAATCTACATTGACCCAGAAGGGTCATTTTTTCATTTTTTTTTAACTTTGCAGGGTCATTTTTTAGAGTGTAACAATGTTCTACAAAGTTGTAGAGCAGACAATTACAAAAATTTTGATATATAGACATAAGGGGTTTGCTTATAAACATCACGAGTTATCGCGATTTTACGAAAAAAAAGTTTTGAAAAAGTTACTTTTTGCGTTTCTCTTTGTTTCGCCGTCCGTGTCTGTCGCGGGTGACCATGAACGGCCATGATCAATGACGACCAACTTTTTCAAAACTTTTTTTCGTAAAATCCTTATGTCTATTTATCAAAATTTTTGTAATTGTCTGCTCTACAACTTTGTAGAACATTGTAACACTCTAAAAATAACCCTGCAAAGTTAGATAAAAACACGAAATTTTAAAATGAAAATTTTGTTCTAAATGAAAAAATGACCCTTCTGGTTCAATGTAGATTCGAAAAGTACATTAAATTTCCCATAAAATGACATGTTCCAAAATTTTTTACAGTCGAGTAACGGAAAATGGGAGAATTTTTAAAACTTTTTTAGTGTTTTTTTCGATGAAAAATACGATTTTTCGGAATTCTGAGTACGCCTTCAAATCGGGCGTCTAATTTTACATAAAAGTCCCTTTGACACCAAATTTCTATCTCATCACCGTTTCAGGCTGCAAATTATTGAAAAACACTTCTTTTTTCGCATGTTCAAAAATGGAAGGGGTCGTACCGCCCCTCCGTCACGAGATATCAAAAAATGGACCTCGGATTCGTGATCAGGGACAAAAGTTACCCCTTAGGACAAAGTTTCACGCAAATCGAAGAGGGGTCGGGGCAACTTTTCCCGATTTCGTGTGAGTTGGTAGAGAATTACCCAAATTGCGAACATTTTGTGAAGATATTTTTTTTTTTGTATATTTTTATTTCTAACTTTTTTTGAATTTTTGTCTTTTTTTTTTTGCTGTTTGCTGAAATTGTTAGAAAAAACATAGTCAAATTTAAAATAGTTTTGCTGTAAACTAACTTTCTATCAAATTCGCAAGGCTTTATTTAAGATTATAATTGTATTTTTTTTAAAGATTTCATGAATATTTTTTTATGATTTGCGCAACCTCATTTTACATACAGCAGTTCCATATGAAAGTTGAAAAAAAAAATAAAACTGCTTCGATTTGGCTCCAAATTTTCCTAGGGGTTCCTCCTATAGATGTTTGGGTACCAAAAGTTGCGTATTTTAACCCTCTACTGCCCATTTTTTTTTTTCGAAATTTTTTATTTTTCCCGTGTTCAGGAGGTCATTTTGAGCAACTTTTGTTTTACGAAAAACTTTACTTCTCTTGTTTTATGTTTTTCTTGTTTCATTTTTAGTATTTTAATTTGCATTTATCTTGTTTAGTTTATGTTTTTTTTTTTTTTTTTTTTTTTTTTTTTTAATTTATATTTATTTTGATTTTCTCTTCCATGTACATTCATTCAGTTAAAATATTATTGAGTGTCCAATCACAATCGATGACTTTTCACCTCAATTTTAAATACTAGCAACTTTCATTTATTCATGAAATATTGTAGCTTTCGCTATTCAGTGATTTCAAATGTAGGAGGTCCTACATGTACAAAAGGGAAAAGGGATACCTTAAAACTAACTTATAAACTATATAAAGAGCGGATCAATGCAGCTGAAGACTGCAATGATTTTTGTCGAAATGCATCAATTATCTTATTGGACATAACATCCAAAGTGTCAACTTCGGCTAATTGATGAAGTTCACTGGTGCTGAACCAGGGAGGAAGTTTCAGAATCATTTTCAGAATTTTGTTCTGAATCCTCTGAAGTTTTTTCTTCCTGGTTAAGCAACAGCTTGTCCAGATCGGCACAGCATAAAGCATGGCAGGTCTAAAAATTTGTTTATAAATTAACAGTTTATTCTTGAGACAAAGTCTAGAATTCCTGTTTATAAGTGGATACAAACATTTAATATATTTGTTACATTTAACCTGGATACTTTCAATGTGATCCTTGTAAGTAAGGTTTTTGTCAAAAGCAAGTCCAAGATATTTCACTTGATCCTCCCACTTTAAATTTACCTCATTCATCTTTATAATGTGATGACTTTTTGGTTTAAGAAAATCAGCCCTTGGTTTGTGAGGGAAAATAATAAGTTGAGTTTTTGCAGCATTTGGAGTAATTTTCCATTCTTTCAAATAAGAATTGAAAATATCCAAGCTTTTTTGTAATCTTCTTGTGAAGACACGAAGGCTTCTACCTTTGGCGGAGATGCTTGTATCATCAGCAAAAAGTGATTTCTGACATCCTGGGGGCAAATCAGGCAAGTCAGAAGTAAAAATATTGTATAAAATTGGACCCAAAATGCTTCCTTGAGGGACGCCAGCACGTACAGGTAGTTGATCAGATTTGCTGTTCTGATAACATACCTGCAGAGTACGATCCGTCAAATAATTTTGAATAATTTTCACGATATAAATCGGAAAATTAAACCTTTTCAATTTTGCAATCAAACCTTTATGCCAAACACTGTCAAATGCTATTTCTATGTCTAGAAGAGCAGCGCGTAGAACGTTAGAAGTAGCCCTCAGCTTTGTTGCTTCGAATCAAATTGTGAAAAACTCTCAACAAATGCTGAGTCGTTGAAATGCCCTAGGCGAAATCCAAACTGTCATATCAGCCGAAATTGAATTTGTCATTAATGTGCGTCATCTTCTATTAAGATTATTTTTCGAAAATTTACTAATAGATGGAAAGAAACTAATGTTTTGCTTTCGAATTTTACTTTGAGCTTATAATGGGCATTGTTTAGTCCTTCTCAAGGATTTTTGGATTTGTTTCAATATGGGAAAATGTGTTCCAAAGGGTATTAAATCTAGTATGAAATTTGGTTGCTTAAAGTTTGTGCAGTCATATTAGTTAGATTAATGGTAATTTTTGGGTTAAGATGTAGCATGGTCATAAGGTGGTGTCTTTAATTTTTTGATAATAGATTTATTTATTCAGATCGTATGATATCTGATTGAGAACTGATGTTCAGACATTATTCGTGAATTTATTGAAATTTGAGTTTATCATAGGAAGATTTAGTTGAATTTATGAGCACTCTCAAATGATGAGCAAGGTTTTTGAGCTTTCTAATTGTTAATTGAATATTATCACATTTTTAAAGAAGGGATTGGTTTTTGAGGTTTCTTAAGAACCTTTGAAAGTTTCCAAAAAGGTTTGGAATAAGGTTTAATTTGTTCGACATCTCTTGCGAACTTTTCATTTCGCAGGAGAGTGAATCTGTGGTCAATAACCTTTTGCAAATCTTTTTGAATTCGCTTCAGTGCAGGATCACGAGAACGTTGATACTGTCTTCGACGAACATTTTTCAGACGAATCAGAAGCTGAAGATCGTCATCAATAATGGGAGAATCAAATTTGACTTGGACTTTAGGAATAGCAATATTCCTAGCATCCAAAATTGCATTAGTTAAAGATTCCAAGGCTGAATCAATATCAGCTTTGGTTTCTAAAACAAAATCATGATTTAAATTGTTCTCAATATGATGCTGATACCTGTCCCAATTAGCTTTGTGGTAATTAAACACAGAACTATTGGGTCTGGTAACTGCTTCATGAGAAAGTGAAAAAGTTACTGGAAGGTGATCAGAATCAAAATCAGCATGAGTCACTAAAGGACCACAATACTGACTTTGATTTGTCAAAACCAAATCAATTGTTGATGGATTTCTAACAGAAGAAAAGCAAGTTGGCCCATTCGGGTATAAAACCGAATAAAGACCAGAAGTGCAATCTCTGAATAGAATTTTACCATTGGAATTTACTTTTGAATTATTCCAAGATTGGTGTTTGGCATTAAAATCACCGATGATCAAAAATCGAGATCTATGCCGAGTAAGTTTATTCAAATCCCCTTTGAAATAATTTTTATTTTCCCCAGTGCATTGGAAAGGCAAATATGCAGCTGCAATCATAATTTTCCCAAAAGAAGTTTCAAGTTCAATGCCCAAACTTTCAATAACTTTTAACTTAAAGTCACGTAAAGTGCTATAAGTCATACTACGGTGGATAACTATTGCAACTCCACCGCCATTTCGATTCATTCTGTTATTGGTTATAACTTTATAATCTGGATCACTTTTCAAATAAGTGCCAGTTTTTAAAAATGTTTCGGTTATAACAGCAACATGCACGTTATGAACTCGTAAAAAGTTGAAAAATTCATTTTCTTTCGCTTTTAAAGAGCGAGCATTAAAATTCATAATATTGATGGAATTACTTAGATCCATGATTAAACTTCAGGGTAAGAACAACATCATTCGCAAATTTTAATCCAATCTGGATAGCTTCCATCATGGATGTAGCATTACTCATTGTTTGAATCAAACCAAACAGTGAGTTTTGCAAAAAAGTCATTTTTTCAAACGTAACATCGCCGAGATCAGAAGATCCCAAAGCGTTGCCAGCAGAAAAATTTTCAAATGAAATTTGAGGTACCTGCCCAATTTGAAGATTGGTAGAGGATTTAAAATTCGTGGATGAACCCGAACCCGAAACGACGTTGGCATAAGAAATGCCATTGCTGTTACCTAACTTTTCCACGGTAGGGGTATTTCTAGCATTGTTCGAGTGAGACAGCACGAACGTTTGATTTAAAGATGCAGGTACAACCTGACTTTGAGAAAATTTCGGTTTGGATTTCGGCTGATGCTTAGCACGAGAATCCAAAACCTTTTTTCTGATGGGGCAATCCCAGAAATTTGATTTGTGATTTCCACCACAATTTGCACATTTAAATTGGGTGACTTCTTTCACGGGACAATTGTCCTTGTCGTGAGAAGAATCCCCGCAAACCATGCATTTTGGAACCATGGCGCAATGATCAGTACCGTGACCGAATGCCTGGCAACGCCGGCACTGGGTCAGATTCTGGCCATTACCGCCATGTTTCTTAAAATGCTCCCACTTTACCCGTACATGGAACAAAAACTGAACTTTGTCCAAAAGTTTCAAATTGTTGATTTCATTTCTGTTGAAATGAATCAGATAAAATTGTGAAGTCAAACCAAAGCGAGAAATATTCCCGTTTGATTTTTTCTTCATTGGTATTACTTGGGATGGGGAAAAGCCAAGCAACACCTTAAGTTCGTTTTTGATCTCATCCACCGACAAGTCGTTGGAGAGACCTTTCAGGACCGCCTTGAATGGACGAGCATTCTTGGTCTCATACGTGTAGAAATTGTGTTTGTGGTTTTTCAAATAACCAACAAAAGTTTGGTGATCTTGTAAAGATTCCGTCAACAAGCGACATTCTCCTCTTCGACCAAGCTGGAACGAAACCTTCAAATTGCAAGTTTCCTTGCAATTCTTCAGTTGCGTTCGAAAGCTGGCCAAATCGGAGACGGAAGTCACTACAATTGGCGGAGCCTTTACTCGTTTCTCGACGGCAGGAGGCTCAGTACGAGGAGAAGGATCCTTGTCAACAGTTTCGGATAAAACACCGAAACTATTTGCCAATGGGATTGGAGGATTGACCTCACTTTCAGAATCAGAATCAGACCTCGGATGAGGCTGTTTTCTTTTTCTGTTTCCGTTAGCCGGTTTAGCGTTCAAACGCTTCACCGACGTAACGACCAAATCTTCAGAAGATTTGCGTTTACCTTTGTTTTGACGCATTTTGCAAGCAAAGTTCTCTTAAAAAGATGGCTTCGTTTGTAAAATACAACAAAATTTCAGGTGGGGTTAGTCTTGAAAAGACTGTTTAGAATTTGTGAAAATAACTCAGGTAGTCTTTAACCCGTATAGGCCTGGGTGAAATTGGAATCACTAAAAAGGCCATAACTCAGCGAAAACTCCACCAATTTGCATACTGCTTTATTCGTTGGACTCGTTAGAATGTCTATTTTCCGAAAATGACCCGCAGAACCCGGAAATGTTCCGGTGGCCGGAGATATTCCGGTGGGTCACTGGGTCAAACAGGGTCAAAAATGGCCATTTTTGGGTCCCGCACTATTTTGTTAATAGAAATCTTGGAAAAAACACATTTTTTCATGTTACGATCTTTGTTCTACCAACAGACAATACTGACCATGGATTTTGCACCACCGGGGATGTTCCGGATTGAGCGGGCAGGTTCCCTACCCCGGGGGAACCGGTCAAGGGACGGTCAGAAATAAAACTATTTCTATCATGGCAATATGGGTGTCAAAGTTCATCATTTTCAAAACAAAGCTCATTTATGATCCCCAAAACCACTTTTGGACCGATCTGGCCACTTTGGGACCGGTTCCCGGTACTCCGGTGGAACCCGGAATAAGGCAAATTATGGGATTATTTCTGAATAATTTTTGACAGGGCAATATGGATGTCAAAGTTCATCATTTTCAAAACAAAGCTCATTTATGATCCCCAAAACCACTTTTGGACCGACCTGGCCACTTTGGGACCGGTTCCCGGTACTCCGGTGGAACTCGGAATATGGCAAATTACGGGATTATTTCTGAATAATTTTTGACAGTGCAATATGTGTGTCAAAGTTCATCATTTTCAAAATCAAGCTCATTTATGATCCCCAAAACCACTTTTGGACCGATCTGGCCACTTCGGGACCGGTTCCCGGTACTCCGGTGGAACCCGGAATAAGGCAAATTATGGGATTATTTCTGAACAATTTTTGACAGGGCAATATGGATGTCAAAGTTCATCATTTTCAAAATAAAGCTCATTTATGATCCCCAAAACCACTTTTGGACCGATCTGGCCACTTCGGGACCGGTTCCCGGTACTCCGGTGGAACTCGGAATATGGCAAATTACAGGATTATTTCTGAACAATTTTTGACAGGGCAATACGGATGTCAAAGTTCATCATTTTCAAAATCAAGCTCATCTATGATCCCCAAAACCACTTTTGGACCGATCTGGCCACTTAGGGACCGGTTCCCGGTACTCCGGTGGAACCCGGAATAAGGCAAATTATGGGATTATTTCTGAACAATTTTTGACAGGGCAATATGGATGTCAAAGTTCATCATTTTCAAAATCAAGCTCATCCGAGATCCTCAAAACCACTTTTGGACCGATCTGGCCACTTTGGGACCGGTTCCCGGTACTCCGGTGGAACCCGGAATAAGGCAAATTATGGGATTATTTCTGAATAATTTTTGACAGGGCAATATGGGTGTCAAAGTTCATCATTTTCAAAATCACTTTTGGACCGATCTGGCCACTTTGGGACCGGTTCCCGGTACTCCGGTGGAACCCGGAATGTGGCAATTACGGGATTATTTCTGAACAATTTTCGGTAGAAAAGTGATTTTGGGGATCATGGATGAGCTTGATTTTGAAAATAATGAACTATGACATCCATATTGCCCTGTCAAAAATTATTCAGAAATAATCCCGTAATTTGCCTTATTCCGGGTTCCACCGGAGTACCGGGAACCGGTCCCAAAGTGGCCAGATCGGTCCAAAAGTGGTTTTGGGGATCATAGATGAGCTTGATTTTGAAAATGATGAACTTTGACATCCATATTGCCCTGTCAAAAATTGTTCAGAAATAATCCCGTAATTTGCCATATTCCGAGTTCCACCGGAGTACCGGGAACCGGTCCCAAAGTGGCCAGATCGGTCCAAATGTGGTTTTGGGGATCATAAATGAGCTTTGTTTTGAAAATGATGAACTTTGATATCCATATTGCCCTGTCAAAAATTATTCAGAAATAATCCCGTAATTTGCTATATTCCGAGTTCCACCGGAGTACCGGGAACCGGTCCCAAAGTGGCCAGATCGGTCCAAAAGTGGTTTTGGGGATCATAAATGAGCTTTGTTTTGAAAATGATGAACTTTGACATCCATATTGCCCTGTCAAAAATTATTCAGAAATAATCCCGTAATTTGCCATATTCCGAGTTCCACCAGAGTACCGGGAACCGGTCCCAAAGTGGCCAGATCGGTCCAAAAGTGGTTTTGGGGATCACGGATGAGCTTGATTTTTGGAATGATGAACTTTGGAATGAATCCATATTGCCCTGTCAAAAATTATTCAGAAATAATCCCGTAATTTGCCTTATTCCGGGTTCCACCGGAGTACCGGGAACCGGTCCCAAAGTGGCCAGATCGGTCCAAAAGTGGTTTTGGGGATCTCGGATGAGCTTGATTTTGAAAATGATGAACTTTGACATCCACATTGCCCTGTCAACAATTATTCAGAAATAATCCCGTAATTTGTCTTATTCCGGGTTCCACCGGAGTACCGGGAACCGGTCCCAAAGTGGCCAGATCGGTCCAAAAGTGATTTTGGGGATCATAGATGAGCTTGATTTTGAAAATGATGAACTTTGACATCCATATTGCCCTGTTAAAAATTATTCAGAAATAATCCCGTAATTTGCCTTATTCCGGGTTCCACCGGAGTACCGGGAACCGGTCCCAAAGTGGCCAGATTGGTCCAAAAGTGGTTTTGGGGATCATGGATGAGCTTGATTTTGAAAATGATGAGCTTTGACATCCATATTGCCCTGTCAAAAATTATTCAGAAATAATCCCATAATTTGCCATATTCCGAGTTCCACCGGAGTACCGGGAACCGGTCCCAAAGTGGCCAGATCGGTCCAAAAGTGGTTTTGGGGATCACGGATGAGCTTGATTTTTGGAATGATGAACTTTGGAATGAATCGATATTGCCCTGTCAAAAATTATTCAGAAATAATCCCGTAATTTGCCTTATTCCGGGTTCCACCGGAGCACCGGGAACCGGTCCCAAAGTGGCCAGATCGGTCCAAAAGTGGTTTTGGGGATCTCGGATTAGCTTGATTTTGAAAATGATGAACTTTGACATCCACATTGCCCTGTCAACAATTATTCAGAAATAATCCCGTAATTTGTCTTATTCCGGGTTCCACCGGAGTACCGGGAACCGGTCCCAAAGTGGCCAGATCGGTCCAAAAGTGGTTTTGGGGATCATAGATGAGCTTGATTTTGAAAATGATGAACTTTGACATCCATATTGCCCTGTCAAAAATTATTCAGAAATAATCCCGTAATTTGCCTTATTCCGGGTTCCACCGGAGTACCGGGAACCGGTCCCAAAGTGGCCAGATTGGTCCAAAAGTGGTTTTGGGGATCATGGATGAGCTTGATTTTGAAAATGATGAGCTTTGACATCCATATTGCCCTGTTTAAAATTATTCAGAAATAATCCCGTAATTTGCCATATTCCGAGTTCCACCGGAGAACCGGGAACCGGTCCCAAAGTGGCCAGATCGGTCCAAAAGTGGTTTTGGGGATCATAAATGAGCTTTGTTTTTAAAATGATGAACTTTGACATCCATATTGCCCTGTCAAAAATTATTCAGAAATAATCCCATAATTTGCCTTATTCCGGGTTCCACCGGAGTACCGGGAACCGGTCCCAAAGTGGCCAGATTGGTCCAAAAGTGGTTTTGGGGATCATGGATGAGCTTGATTTTGAAAATGATGAACTTTGACATACATATTGCCCTGTCAAAAATTGTTCAGAAATAATCCCGTAATTTGCCATATTCCGGGTTCCACCGGAGTACCGGGAACCGGTCCCAAAGTGGCCAGATCGGTCCAAAAGTGGTTTTGGGGATCTCGGATGAGCTTGATTTTGAAAATGATGAACTTTGACATCCATATTGCCCTGACAAAAATTGTTCAGAAATTATCCCATAATTTGCCTTATTCCGGGTTCCACCGGAGTACCGGGAACCGGTCCCAAAGTGGCCAGATCGGTCCAAAAGTGGTTTTGGGGATCATAAATGAGCTTGATTTTGAAAATGATGAACTTTGACATCCATATTGCCCTGTCAAAAATTGTTCAGAAATAATCCCGTAATTTGCCATATTCCGAGTTCCACCGGAGAACCGGGAACCGGTCCCAAAGTGGCCAGATCGGTCCAAAAGTGGTTTTGGGGATCATAAATGAGCTTTGTTTTGAAAATGATGAACTTTGACATCCATATTGTCCTGTCAAAAATTATTCAGAAATAATCCCATAATTTGCCTTATTCCGGGTTCCACCGGAGTACCGGGAACCGGTCCCAAAGTGGCCAGATTGGTCCAAAAGTGGTTTTGGGGATCATGGATGAGCTTGATTTTGAAAATGATGAACTTTGACATCCATATTGCCCTGTCAAAAATTATTCAGAAATAATCCCATAATTTGCCTTATTCCGGGTTCCACCGGAGTACCGGGAACCGGTCCCAAAGTGGCCAGATCGGTCCAAAAGTGGTTTTGGGGATCATAAATGAGCTTTGTTTTGAAAATGATGAACTTTGACACCCATATTGCCATGATAGAAATTGTTTTATTTCTGACCGTCCCTTGACCGGTTCCCCCGGGGTAGGGAACCTGCCCGCTCAATCCGGAACATCCCCGGTGGTGCAAAATCCATGGTCAGTATTGTCTGTTGGTAGAACAAAGATTGTAACATGAAAAAATGTGTTTTTTCCAAGATTTCTATTAACAAAATAGTGCGGGACCCAAAAATGGCCATTTTTGACCCTGTTTGACCCAGTGACCCACCGGAATATCTCCGGCCACCGGAACATTTAAGGGTTCTGCGGGTCATTTTCGGAAAATAGACATTCTAACGAGTTCAACGAATAAAGAAGTATGCAAATTGGTTGAGTTTTCGCTAAGTTATGGCCATTTTAGTGATTCCAATTTCACCCAGGCCTATACGGGTTAAAAAGACTGTGAATTTTTTTTGAAATAACTCTGAGCTTAGGTAGTAAAAAATACCGCAGCTCTAGTGTCCGGTCACCTCGAAGGTTCGCAAGACACTGTTTAGTTTATGTTTGTTTTTGGTAGTATTTGGCCTACTCTACCACCTCCTATCATTACATTTTGCCTATCTAATTTTTTCATGTTTTTACAGTAACTTTTTCATTTTTTTTGCATGTTTTCACATTTTCTGCTATAAAATGGAACCATTATCATTTAAATTGTAAACAAATGCGTAGAGGCATAGTCTGGGGCACTAGAAAAATTACTGCATACTTCTTTTTACTTAAAATATAGGAAATGTTAGTAAAAAACACGGCCAAAGTTGACCCCTAAAAAACTTACATTTTTTAAATCATTGGCAAAGTCACATAAAACAAGTCAAACTTCCAACCCTAAAATTTTCCAAAATTTTAAAAGTTCTTCTTTCCAATGCTTTTTAAAGATCAAAAATTGGTTGAAAAATTGATTTTTGGTGATTTTTTAAATCGAAGCCCGTCTAGAGGCGGGGTTGGGTTGTAGAGGGTTAATTACGAAAATTTTGCAACCCAAACATGTACGGTCATCGCTGAAATGTTTGAGTTACCGCAGTTTTAGTGAAAAAAAAATGTTTTTTTGCCGGTTTTGTTATTTTCCCGTTTTTGCGCGCGGTGCGTCTAAAAACCCAGATTTTATTTTCAAAAAATCATATCTCCGAATCCTGTTGAAAATCCTGTCAAAAATCGACGAAAATGGCAATTTTTCGGACCACCCTAACACGGCGTAGGTCACCCTAATGGCCAAACAAAAAAATACGGGTCTAATTATTTTGGCCAAGGAACCCCTAGGAAAATTTGGAGACAAATCGAAGCAGTTTTATTTTTTTTCTTTAACTTTAAATGGAACTGTTGTATATTTAAACAGAAACTCATTCTTGTTTTTCTAGTATTAAAGGGTATTGAGAACGAAATATATGGAAATAATTTCTGGAAATAGAGGCTTGACGAAGTGAAATGAAGTGAGGTGAACGGAGGTTCTTAAAATTTAGTCTATCAGAGGTTTCCAGCATTGTCTGATTAGCAATCCGTAATTACTTGCATTTTAAACAAGAGATATCAAATAATTTCAAAGTAAGCTGACTGATTTCAAGTAATATCAGTAAATTTGAGTGAATTTACGGAAGTTTTGTGAAGATTTTTATCTTATCTTAAAGTTTTTTGTTGGCAAGTAATTTCAAATGCTGGAAACCCAACTGAAAACCCCCTCCTTGGTTGGTCCAAAAGCTGTTCAAATTTTATGGGACTGCGTGCGTGACAGCAGCAACGTTTGCTGCGTAAATCAACTGCATCGCGTGGTCTGGATGAAAATAAACACGTTTTGTTTTGAATGGAAGTCGAAAAGTGGGGAAATAAAAGTTTATTGGTAAAATTTCTTAGCAGGAAGTCGTACCAGAGCGATTGCTTAGAATTTTGAGGTTTGTTGGTATTTTAAAAGCCCTTAAAGATAATTCCAACCTCGTCTTCTAGACAGTGAAAGTGACTTCCCTTCACAGCTCTCCTCCGAGGCCGGGGTCGTCATGCTCGGCGAACCATTTCTTCCACACATTATCAAGTTCTCCAGCCCTTTTCTCGGCGCGTTCTTCGCTCCACCGGGGCTATTTTATGACCCTTAACTAGCTTTGTTAGCAAACACACAGTTTTGTTCTGCTTTTTATTGCCATTTCCAGTGAGGGACGAATCGAGACCCCATTGTCTAGTGACCCACAGCGCCGCCGCCACAAAGTCAGGGTTTCCTCCCCTGCTCAAAAGAGGGTTTCAGATCGTTATTTGTCGAGTTGAAGGGTTGGGGGGATTTCGCTTTCATCTTATCGAAGAAGAGTGCTGCAATTTGTGATGGAGATCCGATCCGGATGTTGCAGAATGCATTTGGGAGAGGAGAGGGGAGCGTAGCGCGTGCGACGACTATCCGGGCCTTGAACTGTTGACGATGCACGGATGAAAGCCGTAATTGACTTGAGTTGACTTAGCGGAGTTGGACTCAATGTCAACTTTGTTTCTGACTTGTAGTTTGAACTTTACCTGACTGGCTACCAAGTTTGATGCAAATTTTACTTTTCCATAATTTCGCTGCCGGCCAGCAGGTTTTGGATCGGAAGCACGAACAAACACTCAAAACGAGTTGAAAACAATTCCTGTTAGTTGACTTCAACTTGGTACGAGTGTGTGTTGATGCTTCTAATCCAAAACCACTGGCCGGCAGCGAAATTATGAAAAATGTCTATTTTGTATTAAACGTTCCCTCCGTGCCTCAAGTACACAAGAGGGTGATTAATCGCCCTACCTCGCTCGCAAATTGCAACCACTCTCCAATCTCCGTCCACAAAGGTCTGTGTCGTCTCCGTTTGCGGATCTTCGCGGGAGGTATTCACCCCACTGAAGATCTTTCTTACCTAGGAGGGTTAAGGTGAAGGTGTTATTTGTTTGCGCCGCATTTTGTTCCGCTCGACTGCACAAACAAGACAGCTCTCTTTCTTTCAGTCTTGACAGTCGAGCCGCGGGTCGCCATTGTCTTGTCGCGCCCTTCGTTATCAACCCCCCCGATAGAGAGGGATCGAAGGAGTTGCACGTGTGAAAGTGAATCGATTGGGGAGGGCGCGCGCGCGCGCGTGCAATCAAGATCGAAAGTTGGTGGAGTTCACGGTCTGTGAAGAACCGTTTTGGAGGCTTCATTGTTCGCCCGCCAGTTAGGGTAATGATTTATGAGGCGAAAAAAGTTTAGGCAGCCGAAAATTAATTTGGACGGTTTGTGGAGGTAATGATGTAGCAGTTATATGCAGGTTGATCGCGCTGCGGGTCTAGTTTTTGGGGGGCTGAAAAATAACCCTTCAGTGACGGTGCACTTCGGAAGCTGACCCAGTTTAAATCTACATAAGTGTTCATGAAAAATGATTCACGCAAGATCGTATCGCGGTTAGGTAATACCTAAGGTAACGGATCTTGGACTTTGTAACCCTTCGATTGCGATGTGATCGTTCCGGCTGAAGTTTTGGGATCATGATCAAGTACGCGATCCCAAGTGGCCATCGCCAAAGGTGGGTCGTTAACCAAACGATCTCGTTAAGAACCACGTGACTTCGGCATCAAACCGCGAGCTCACGATCACTTCCGCCGCCGTGCATGATCTCCTGCGGGGCGTGGGTCCTAACATTCCTCACACTTTGCATTACCCATACGTTTTTGAGAGAGTGCGAATTACCGCGCAAATCGTTTCGTACCCTACGGAAAGGGCACCCCCCCTCTCTAAACTGTCAAAACGCACGAAAAGTAGCAGCGAGGAGAAACGCGATCGATCCATTACCGATCACCGCGAGGGAGACCTTCGGAGAAAGTGATCGTCATTTCGGGTGCAGCAGGGTCAGAAACCCTTATTTTGCGAACTTGTTTGACCCATTTTCGCGCGCGGAAACTGGCTACGACGGGCGGGGGTCCCAAAACTGGTCAGAAAAGAAATTAAAAAAAAACACGGACTGAAGAAGTTTGACCCAATAACTCAAGCAAAACTGCTGGTTTATGGACGTATACAGAACGCGATCGTGCTGGGTGTGGACTTGGGGAGTAAACGGTTTAAGCGGTTCGAGGTCTCTCAGGTCAGGTTTTTGCTGCTGGGCATTCTACCGTGTACGTTCTTCATTTTCGTTTGGGAAGCCGTGTATGGAAGAAATAAAACCTTTTCCGCGTTTTTGGAGCTGTTGAGATGTTACAGGAAGCCGAGTTGGGGGAAGGGGCACTGTCAAGCGTAGTAATTAAACTGCTGGATTTAATTACGTACACCTGAAAGAACATGAGTGACGGATTTGAAAACCACGGTTTGGGGTAGCTTTGGACTAACCTACAAAACCAGTTTTCAATCTGAAGTTTGAGGTTTCCATTAGATAAACCACTCTGTGCCGTTTATAGACCACCCCCAGTGGCGCCGACAACAACTGCTCCAACGTGTGCAATTTGAGCAGCTCCGAAAAGAATCCCCGGGAGTCCGTGAATCGTGACTAGCCACCGGATTTGGAGCGCACACTCCGTGGTCAAGGAATAATCGTTTAGACGGGACTGATTGGACGTCCCGAAGGGGGTGTTGGATACGTGCGAACAAAGTTTCACTTTTTTCTATTCCAGCGTTAACCTTATCGAGCCATAGGTCGTAATTCTGGCTTAGGGCGTATCCTAGACCTTTTAATTTCCCAAAACTGTAAACAAAACTTGTTTAAAGGATACCGTGGAGAATTTCCCTTATCCTCTTCAAAAGGTGGAGCATCGTCACAATCCGCCTTATAAATCTTAGCTGATTTTACTTTTTATTGATGCATTATTCCACCGAGTATCTTTTCAAGCTTTTGATAGGTGTGGAAGCTCTCAAGAGTTATGCGCGCGGCCTATCATAATAGCAGCACCCTTTTGAGGCGCATCATTCTTCCGAGGGGGCCATTCATGCGAATATCCGCGTGCGCACCTTCTTCAGCCCCCGTCGGAGAAGCCTCTTGAAGCGTTGCGGTTGCTTGTAGACGGGAAAAGTACCGCGAGAACCCCTCGACCTCTCCCGGCTAGCGCGGTAGTAAAAAAGTATATGGGACTGGTTAATTGCTGTTATTGTTTTGTTCCTATTTTTGATAAAACGAGCCACTTTTGGCCTTTTTCGGGACCGGGCGATAAAAACTGTGTGTTTACCTTTGGGATGTAACTAGGCCAATAGCGGATACCTCTCTGTAAGTATGCAAATCCGCGAGAATCTCGTCGAATTAGTCATTCGGAGAAGTCATCGTAAAACCCGGTGGCACTCCGCGTTAACGGGTCCGACCGCACCCATTACAGATAACTGCGAAATGTACACGTAATGGACGGAGCACACTTAACATTCCCGGAAAAGGTCTTGGGGACGTTTTTGTTTTATTATTACGATCAGCAGGTGGACACTAAAAAGGCTACGTCTACGCGAAATGGGCTTCATAACTGTTTGTACTGGCACTAAATTCTACCAACTTCGTGACCCCCAATCCAATCAGACGCGTTGAAAAGAGCAAAGATTAATGTTCATCCCCTCGGGGAGAGTTCATCATATCGAAATTAAGAAATCAATCACGATCAGCTGATGATTGGGTGACTCCCGCTGGTCAGTTCTCACTGGTTGATCTTGCTACACTCAAACGGAAGATTTTTGACAATCGTCAAGCCGAAGTAGTGTCAGTGTTGCGTTCCTCACGCGCTCATGCGCTCGTGAGCGCTCACTTTTCGCTCATTCGTGAGGAGGAGCGCTGCGCGAGCTAGCTCACGTTTGCCCGCGCTCACGTTTGCTCCGATTTTTTCAGCTCGCGTTTGCTCCACGCTCGCGCTCGCGCTCATATTTCGCTCACGGAGCGCTCATTTTGGACGTGTCGCTAATCAATTAACGCTTTTAAGAAAGTTTTTTTTTTCAATTCTTGATGGATTTTTTGCTTAAGGTGCAGTAGGACTGTGAAAATATGACTTTGTGAACAAATTTTTATGATATATGAATTGAAATAGCTTATTTTCATCAACCATGTTTTTAAATAAAAGGTTGGATTCGCAAGGGTTAAATAATTTTTTATACATGCAGTTGAATGTATAAATATTTTAGAATTTAAAGGCCTAATTGTATTAGAGAGGTGCGGGCGGAGGGGTATAGACGGCTAAGTAAAAAGGCCTGTAAACCTTAGAAAAAAAAAACGAAAAAAAACCATGAAATAATTCAAGAATATTTGTGCTGGGGTAAGTTCGATTCAATGTTAAATGCTTGGTTGATTAAAATATAACATTAAACTGTTTTATGTACCTAAACAGTGTTTTGATTACATTTCCAGATTGCTGGTCAGAATGAGCTACCATTAAAAAAAATCCGTTTATTAAATCTTTCAATGATTCAGTGATTAGAAACGGCTGATCATTTCTATAAGGTTAGTCTCTATTTGGCAAACATTTTAGAAAATAAGGTAACATTTTTGAAACGGTTTTATTTTTAAATATAAGCCTCAAAATTCCTAAGGGTTGAAATAACTCTTTTGACTCAAGTCAAATAAATTGTCAATATTTTTCACCACGAAAAGGGCGGCTCTTCTTCCAACAAGTGGATTTTATTCAACACTTCCGCAACCAAACCTCTGAAAATATTCAATTACAAGTTATATATGATTTTTTGAACATGGATGATTGTAACCGTTTAAAAGATTATTTAAAAATCAATAAAATATACATAAATTGTCATTTTTTTTTGTTGTACATAACAACAATACAATATGGATTTGATTTGTGAACAAACAATGCATCTCTTCACGTCAATGAATGTTTACATTATGAATTTAGTTTTTTGTTCCTTGTTCGAAAAATGTCTAGATTTTAAATAGAACATAGATTTCGGTTCGCTGACCAAATCCATTTCATTGCTTTGCTTTGTTTGTTCGACCACTTTCTTGTTTGTTTTTGCTGCCTGTGCTGAGATAGTTCTGGAAACTTCGTTCCAAACAGGCAGATGCTTCAACAGGAAAAAACAACTACCTACTTTGGCTCACCAGCTCACGTGAGCGCAAAACGCTCCGGTGAGCGTGAGCGAGCACGAGCTACCTGATAAAAACTCACGCTCCAGCTGGAGCGAGCAAGCTTTCCGTGAGCGCTCGCTCATTCGCAACCCTGGTTGTGGTAAAGGCGTTGAACACAAATCATATCGTCAGTTGAAAATTACAGGATATTTACCTTGAAAAAAAAAAAACCTCAAAACATTAAAAAAATGTTAAGATTCGAAGTTTTTTCACAATATCATATCTCCTCACCCAGATTTTGCACCATCACGCACTATGGTTCAGAAGATGTATTTTGAGTGGCCTAAAACACATCAACAAATTTCGAAAATAAAAAAAAAATTAAAAAAAATTGGGAATTCAACATTTAGTTATAAAAAATAAATAAAAACATCTAATTTTTTTCCGTGTACCTGTTTTCCAAAGAATCCAAATCATAACTTAACCAATATACAAAATTTCACACATTTTTGTACCCATAAGTTTTTAGTTTTTAGTTTTTAGTTTTTAGTTTTTAGTTTTTAGTTTTTAGTTTTAAGTTTTAAGTTTTTAGTTTTTAGTTTTTAGTTTTTAGCTTTTGTTTTTTTTTTTGAATTTTTTATTGCAGGTTGCCATTTAATTGAATTAAAAGTGAATCATTGCTGGATTTTTTCAACAAATTTTCTATTGAGACAAATGTGGAAATATTGAAGAAAAGTCGTTTGGAAGCCGCAAAAAAGTTTTTCAAACAAACGTTAACAAAAAGGGATTTTATACTTGAGAAACAAATCACATTTCTCCTTTGGGTGTACCAAACATTTTTGTTTAAATCAAACTCGGATCTCCCCTCAAAAATTGCTTAAATTAATCCTCTCAAAACAATAAACATGCAAATTGCACACGACTTTCCCCCCATTCCCATCCTCCAGCTCAGCGAGCATAATCGGACCCAATTTCGGTGGGGAGGATTTGCCTCCGAGTTCGGCCCTACTTTAAAGTACAGTGATCGTCGTCCCGCCTTTAATTCAATTAGGCAAATTGCCTCAGCTATAACTAGAAGAAAGCTCCCGCCGCCGCCCAGTTGAAGTTGGTACAAATGCCGCGGGGGGCTTAGCCGCTGATTTGTTAGCAGTGGCATCAGCCATGGATGCCTCCCTCTTTATGACGGATTCAGATTAGGCTTACTGGCGCTTCGCGCGAGATTCAATTACGGCTTGGAGAAATGGGGAAAAAGTTTGAGTTCCTATCCTATTTTGGAATAGTCTAGTTGAGCAATAGTTATCACTTTTAGGTGGATTGTTCCCCCTCCAAATAGACAGTACTCGACTTCACCAAACAACCCAGATGATGATCATCGAGTTCCTTTTTTTCCCTCTAGAGCACTTTTATTTTTGCTTTCTTTCCTCGCCGACAAATTATTTTCTTATTTCCCCACTTAATTTTCCTCCCTCAAGGCCTTTTGTTTCTCGTTCGTTTGTTATGCTTTCTGATGGCTTAACGATTCGAATGTTTACAGAAGCTACTGAGCAATTCTCTACGAAATCGGTCTTTTTTCTTCAATTTTAATTTTTGTATTTTTTAATCCGGCTGAAACTTTTTTGGTGCCTTCGGTATGCCCAAAGAAGCCATTTTGCATCATTAGTTTGTCCATATAATTTTCCATACAAATTCGGCAGCTGTCCATACAAAAATGATGTATGAAAATTCAAAAATCTGTATCTTTTGAAGGAATTTTTTGATCGATTTGGTGTCTTCGGCAAAGTTGTAGGTATGGATACGGACTACACTGGAAAAAATAATACACGGTAAAAAAAAATTTGGTGATTTTTTTATTTAACTTTTTATCACTAAAACTTGATTTACAAAAAAACACTATTTTTAATTTTTTTTATTTTTTGATATGTTTTAGAAGACATAAAATGCCAACTTTTCAGAAATTTCCAGGTTGTGCAAAAAATCACTGACCGAGTTATGAATTTTTTAATCAATACTGATTTTTTCAAAAAATCGAAATTTTGGTCGTAAAAATTTTTCAACTTCATTTTTCGATGTAAAATCAAATTTGCAATCAAAAAGTACTTTACTAAAATTTTGATAAAGTGCACCGTTTTCAAGTTATAGCCATATTTAAGTGACTTTTTTGAAAATAGTCGCAGTTTTTCATTTTTTTAAATTAGTGCACATGTTTGCCCAGTTTTGAAAAAAATATTTTTGAAAAGCTGAGAAAATTCTCTATATTTTGCTTATTCGGACTATGTTGATACGACCTTTAGTTGCTGAGATATTGCAATGCAAAGGTTTAAAAACAGGAAAATTGATGTTTTCTAAGTTTCACCCAAACAACCCACCATTTTCTATCGTCAATATCTCAGCAACTAATGGTCCGATTTTCAATGTTAATATATGAAACAATTGTGAAATTTTCCGATCTTTTCGAAAAAAATATTTTTGGAATTTTCAAATCAAGACAAACATTTTAAAAGGGCGTAATATTGAATGTTTGGCCTTTGTGAAATGTTAGTCTTGATTTGAAAATTCCAAAAATATTTTTTTCGAAGAGATCGGAAAATTTCACAAATGTTTCATATATTAACATTGAAAATCGGACCATTAGTTGCTGAGATATTGACGATAGAAAATGGTGGGTTGTTTGGGTGAAACTTAGAAAACATCAATTTTCCTGTTTTTAAACCTTTGCATTGCAATATCTCAGCAACTAAAGGTCGTATCAACAAAGTCCAAATAAGCAAAATATAGAGAATTTTCTCAGCTTTTCAAAAATATTTTTTTCAAAACTGGGCAAACATGTGCACTAATTTAAAAAAATGAAAAACTGCGACTATTTTCAAAAAAGTCACTTAAATATGGCTATAACTTGAAAACGGTGCACTTTATCAAAATTTCAGTAAAGTACTTTTTGATTGCAAATTTGATTTTACATCGAAAAATGAAGTTGAAAAATTTTTACGACCAAAATTTCGATTTTTTGAAAAAATCAGTATTGATTAAAAAATTCATAACTCGGTCAGTGATTTTTTGCACAACCTGGAAATTTCTGAAAAGTTGGCATTTTATGCCTTCTAAAACATATCAAAAAATAAAAAAAATTAAAAATAGTGTTTTTTTGTAAATCAAGTTTTAGTGATAAAAAGTTAAATAAAAAAATCACCAAATTTTTTTTACCGTGTATTATTTTTTTCCAGTGTAGTCCGTATCCATACCTACAACTTTGCCGAAGACACCAAATCGATCAAAAAATTCCTTCAAAAGATACAGATTTTTGAATTTTCATACATCATTTTTGTATGGACAGCTGCCGAATTTGTATGGAAAATTATATGGACAAACTAATGATGCAAAATGGCTTCTTTAGGCATACCGAAGGCACCAAAAAAGTTTCAGTCGGATTAAAAAATACAAAAAAAATCGAATGACCGAAATCCTAGAGAACTGCTCTACTGGCAACGCTTTCGTTGTAATTAAAGATCCAGATCAAAATCGAGCAGGTGCCCTGACCACAGCCTAGAAATGCCTGTTTGATGTTCCAATTTTTGCAGACGTTTCGTCGCGGTTCGAACTATTTTCGATTTCTGTCCTCTACCTACATATTTAGGGCTACACGGAGTGTTAAATTAAACTGTCCTCGATTTGCGCAGAGGCTTTCGGACGTCGTGACTGAAACGTCTACGAGGGTGACGTAAATCATGCTGGCGATCGATGGAAACAAAAACTGCTAATTAAATAAGGTTGATCGGTGATCTCCGCGGGAGAGATTCTTGGAAGACTTGGTGGCATCAGCTCAGACGGATCCGTTTCGAGGTAGAGGCCTTTCACATGAGTTACACATAGGTGCGTTTCAGGATTTATTGGTCAATTCGTCCGGATCGTGACCAGTCGCTTGTACGCATCGTGAAGCTCGTACGCACCCGTTATTGGCGTTTAATGCTAATGCAAACACACACATCAAAACCGGTCGATTTCCCTTTTACTTTCATTGGCCACCACTACTGGTCAGGCGGCGTTGGAGGGCGCGCAAGTCTCGTTGGATAGAGTGTACAACCAGTATGCTGAAGGGGCTCGATTAAGTGGTTTTTATCTAGATATTGAACGGCTAGTTACCTTCCGTCGTTCGATTATACTCGTGGCTTGAGTGGCCAACGACGCAATGAGAAGGGGCATCTATAAGCAGCTGTGCACGTGTTTTGTTGTTTTTAACATTTTTATTCGTAAAATAATCATCTTCTTAAGCATTTGTCCAATCGCGCAATTTTTTTTATGTAATACAAATTATCAAAAAGGCAAAAATTAAGTTTTTTAAGCTTATCAAAGCTTTTTTGGAATTTTAATTCGGAACAATAGTTTTCAAAATATTTTAACTTAGGCATTGGTTTTAAATATGCTAGATAAAATGAAATTGTATGTTATTAGCTACGAGTAAGTTACGCAAAAATTAACAAGGATAATATGTTTTCAGACTTTAGTCTAGTTTTTTTCGAATGTTAGGCTAGATTTGTTATCCCTCAAATTAGTTATGATTTTTAGTGAAAAAAATGAGTTTGGCGAAAATCACAAAAAAATAATATTTTTGGCCCACCCTGAAACAGCATAGGTCACCCTTATGGCCAAACAAGATTTCATCCACTTTTACTAAAATACTTAGAAAATTGAGGAAGAGTAAATAAATAGTTACAATTCTGCTTGCAACTCATTCCTTCAAATGCATTAGAAAATGAAATCGCTCATAAAAAATATTTTTTTTTAAGTTTTTGTAGCTTCATTCAGGAAACTTGAAGAAATGTTTGAGGCAGGATTAAATAATGCCTTCAAGTTCTATATAGGAAACTAATTTTAAAGAAAATTCCGGTATGCTTGACAGGATAAGGACTCGATCATATTTCAAACCAAGATGCTGTTTCCACTATTTAAACAAACTAACTATTTTGCATAACGTTGACAATGACGACAATACTATCGTCGTCGTTATTGATCCTCGGGGGTATAAATATCATGGAATTATTTGCAACAAAATTGTGCATCCGTAGTATTTATATCTGAAATTCAAAATTTTATTTATTGGAATGACATTCATTAAACTTTAATTCAGTCGATTGGAGCGTATTCATGAAGCCTAAATCAATCATACCTTGATGAAACTGAAGTATTTACTGACATCTACTTCAAAAAAAATAATTACCAGTTGCGTTATGCATAAACTCATACTATTTAAAAATCTGCAGAATCGTTTCAACATTCGCATGTCGAAACAAAAAATGGGAGAAAGTCGCCACCCACGTACCGTTCTGGTGGGCACGTGGCTCCGAAAACGTGACGCCCGTCATCGGATACAGATACGTTGCGAAACCCTTCGTAGCACAGACGCATCATGATGGGCGTTACGTTACGACGAGAGATGGTGATCCAAGCGCAACGCGACCCTCACTCCAAATACAGGCAAATCAGATGCAAAATGCGGATTTGCGTGGATAATTTAGAAAGTGTTTGAAACTAAAGCTTTTAATGAAGTCATTGTTGGCGAACGATGCTACCTATGATTAAAAATGGTTAGTTTTGTTATCATAGGTGTTATTTGAACATTTTACATGACAATCTTTCAAAATCTCAAAGTATTGTGAACCGTTTGAAATTTTAACGTTATTCAATAAAAACTTTTTTTTTCTATTTGAATCGCTTTAACTTGTAAACGTTTCAATATACATTGAGGTTTTTTTATTCTTAAGTTAAATTGTTTAAGAAATACACGGTGTGTATTTATATACACTTGGAATCTTCAAGTTATGCTTCCGTTCCAAACTTCAACCATTTTGCTTAGTGTACCTTACGGTATCGCAGGTCAGATCTGCCAGAGATCTTGAGGGACAGCTTAACTGTAGTTTCGTCAACTTTTATGACAACCGTTTTTTTTGTCTTCTTTCACATGAGACAAACAAAAAAATGAGAAATAAGCCTAGCTCACAACAAACTAGAACAAGTCCAGCTCGTTGACGTCTGGTGAAAGAAAGTTTCAATGAGTTAGAGAGAGAGAGAGACCTGAACAAATGTCAACCGGATCATGGGACGGCGCGCTTGTTGGCTTGTCACACTAACCCAGTGTGTGACGGATTTTGGTGAAAAGGGCGCGCACGACATGTCACATGGGCGCACAGTCACACAGAGATTTTACGCGCGCGCGGAGAGATTTAAGTGGGCACCGGGGTTGGCTGAACAAAACTCTTCAAAAACCATTACCACAATGGTAATTACACATCCATCATCCGCCTCGAGAGCGGCGGGCTCAGAGCTCATTCGCCGGTCTGATGCAGTTTGGTGCGGGGTGCAATAACTTTTTATTATTATTTAAATCTTGAGCTGCTTTGGCTTTGGTTCAGAGTACGTGTGTGTTTGGGTATGTGACCCGATTCCATTTCCGCATATGGGCGTTTTATGGGAAAGACCAGGTGAAATTGATTAATTTTTGGTGCTTAGCCCAACGGGCAGACGACTAAGGTTTGGGATCTCCTCAGAAGGTGATCAATCTTTGTGGGGTGGAGGGAGTTCGTCAAAATGTTTTGAGCGTGAACTTACTCGAATCACTTTGGGACTAGTTTTAAAATTATATCAAACGAGAAAAGGCAATTAAAAAAATGACAATAATAATTTTCATAATTTGCAATATTATTAGGTTTGATTGGCACCCATATTGCAAACCACACGACAATTTTGAAATTGTTGTCAGTAAACGATTCAGTTTCGTCAAGGTATGATAGATTTGGGCTCTTTGAACACGCTCCAATCGACAGAATTGGATTTTAGTGAATTCCCTGTCAATAAATATTTTTTTTAAATTTTGGTTTAAATGCTATGGAATCATCTTAAGAAACCATGCGCATCCCCCTATAAGCTGATTCCATAGCATTTAACAATTTACAAATATATTTACTGGCCGGGAAATCAGTAAATTTCCATTCTGTTGATTGGATCGTGTTCAGGGAGCCCAAATCTATCATACCTTGACGAAACTGAAGTGTTTACAGACTTCAACTTCAAAAATGTCGGATTGTGTTATATTAAATCGGCATTTTTGGAAAAAAGGCTTAGGTGCCATTCACAAATGACGTAGCATTTAAAGGGGAGATAGTTTATGGATAGCCCCTTAAAGCAAAACAGTTGAGAATCTTTGTTAATTCTTTGTGCTCATGCTGATGATTGTTTTTACTATACTGCTAATCAATATGAATTTGTTCCTCAAACATCAATTTAAAAAAAAAAGCTATTAAAATTGTCAAAGTGTCAAATTTCAGTAAATTTCACTCAAAATCCCTAACTTTTGTTTGCCTCATCAAATCTGTCATTAGAAAGAAATCAACCACGAGTTTATTCACACCCGTCAAGTCACCGCGACAGGTATTGTACATTGCACACTTTTTTCAGAGTTGTTCGCCGACCTCTTCCCACGCACTACGGTTCGTCGCTCCGTACAAGTCCCGTACTGCTCACTTCCAGTGGAATCTCCTTATCCGAGAGAGCGCATCATCATCGTCACCTTCGACGTGGGGGCGTCAAATGACCGACGGCCGCTACAAAAAGCACGCAATTTTTTGACCTCCTCCTGCTACGGGATGACAAGTGCGGGTAACTTACACGGTAATTGCAAAGAGGTGCTTACTGTGCGCGGGATTTGCCTTTTGAAGTGTGCGTTGGCGACGCAGTCGGTGGGATTCCAGAACGTCACCTAGTCGAGAGTGCTACTTGTTATGATTTACTGGATTCCATTAAAGGAGTGTCCTCATGAATGACCTAACGGATCTTCGCAGTTAGGTCATTGGGACAAATAACGTTGACGTTATTAGCACAACAGAGGTTGGGCACCGTAAATTCAAATTAAGCACAAACAATTTCTCTTCAAACAACGTTTTGAATGCACCCTCCTCCTCATCATTATTGAATTAATCAACGATCGCGCTCGAGTTATTGTTTGGCGCGTTTATGGTGGTGTGTTGCTGCTACGAAAGCTCAAATTAAGCGCGGATGTTGGGCGTGAAAGAGAGCGCTTCTAAGCAGCTGCGATTATGTTTACACTCTGAGTGTGTGAGAGGTATCCAGTAATTACAAGCTTTTCAATTGCTCATATTGGTTTACCTCGTTCACTAGTGTTGTGCTTTTCAATGGCGGAGGAAATTGAAAGTAAAATTTGGGAAGTTATTTACGATTTTTACTCAATGGAAATATTTAGCCCAACTTAAGAGGGACACACAAAGAGAAAAGTACAATGAACTTTGTTCAGAGTTGAGCTTAGTTTATACAAACAGTAGTTTTTTTTATTGAATCCATTTGCACACTGGATTTCAGTATGAATTCTTTCTCAATGCAACTCGATCATTCTTCGATGAGGAGAATACTTGAAAGGGATTGTTCTTTGCTCATTTTGCTAATACCAGAGTTCAGCTTGAACTAACAGTCCACAACTTATGAAACCACATTCAACGATGCCAAGATTTTGTTTTTTTGTTTATGTTTCGTCGTGATTTTGTTTCTTAAACCAAAGAATATTGTTTTGTGTTCATACTAGATTCAATAATAATTCATTTTCGAAAAAAGTAAAAATTGTTTTGTTACACCGACTTTCCACAAGTCCACAGTTCAATTTGTCAAAACATGTATTTTTAATAAAACCGAAAGGATTGTTCTCTTCTCATACTAGAGTTCAATATGAATCGATTTTCCAAAATGTAAAAACTCTTTTGTTACACCGACCTTCAACATCTCTTTTAAAATTTAATTTTGTACAACACAAGTCCAAAGTTTAATTTGTCAAAACATGTATTTTTAATAAAACCGAAAGGATTGTTCTTTTCTCATACAAGAATTCATTATGAATCGATTTTCCAAAATGTAAAAACTCTATTATTACACCGACCTTTAACATCTCTTTTAAAATTTATTTAAAAAAAACAACACAAGTCAAAAGTTTAATTTGTCAAAACATGTATTTTTAATAAAACCGAAAGGATTGTTCTCTTCTCATACAAGAATTCATTATGAATCAATTTTCCAAAATGTAAAAACTCTATTATTCCACCGACCTTTAACATCTCATTTAAAATTTAATTTTGTTAAAAAAAAACAACACAAGTCAAAAGTTTAATTTGTCAAAACATGTATTTTTAATAAAACCGAATAGATTGTTCTCTTCTCATACTAGAATTCAACATGAATCGATTTTCCAAAATGTAAAAACTCTTTTGCTACACCGACCTTCAACGACTCTTTTAAAATTTATTTTGTAAAAAAACATTTTCAAAATTTAAAACATGTATTTTAGTAAAAACGCATCGATTGTTTTACTCTCATACTAGAATTCAATATGAATTCTTTCTTCAAAATATATTAGCTCTTTCGTTACATTGATTTTCCACAACTCTATTTAAATTCAATTTGTTAAAAAAACTATTTCAAAATTCAGAGCATGGCTGTTGAATTAAAACGCATCGATTGTTCTTCTCTAATACTAGAATTCACCATGCATTATGCGGTTATCTGCGCTCCGTACAAAAACAAATGCATGGACAACTATCCACGAGGCAGGGAAGTGTCCACGCAGTTTATGGACAGTCACAATGTTCAAAAATTGCCATTCGAATCCAAACGCATCGATTTTTCTCCTCTCATATTGGAATTCATCATGAATCACACGATAGATGCCAAGTAAGCCACCACAACCGGGGCCATCAACCCCGGGCAAATTTTATTTTTCTTTCACCCACTGCAAGTGCCAGCAACCATCTGCAAAAAAAGCGATAGGAAAAATAAAGCTCATTTTCCTTCGCTGCCAAAGAAAAGTGAAAAACGCGTCTAAAACCACAAATTTACCTACCTACCCCCACTCCTACTTTCTCGATCCGCCAAAAACCCACCCACCTACAACCGTGACTTCCAACTCGGAGTCTGTTTTCGCGAATCTAATGCAGCTTTCGTACTCAAATTCACCTCTCTTGTGTTGGTGGTTGGCTGCTGCTGCAGGTACGAAAGCAAAACAGTGTAATTACAGCGCTTTAAACCTATTGCGGCACTTGCATAGCCTGACAATTGCAGGGTAGGAGAGCCGAAGAAAGCAAGAGTTTGGAACCGTAGCGGCTTCGCCGAAATTGGCTGCCACTTGTTACTAATCCTTTGGTATACAAATAAAGGGCTAGGGGTTGTTCGGAAAGGGCGTAACAACTCGAAATTTTAATTTTTAGTTCAAATCAGAACCAAGTTCAATTACGAACTAATGTCAGAAATTAATATTTCTTTCTTCCCTAAAGGGGTAGGGAAAAGGATTTGGAAGATGTTGATGCTTCCCTTTTTTAAGGGGATAAGGGAAATTTTCGACCACCCCGAGATTTCACTTGAAGTTTGTCGATATTTGAGAATATAAAAGTTCTAGGATACGCCCTAAGCAAGCGTTACAACCAAGAGGTTCAATTCTCCCGACTGCGTCATCTATGATTACTCCTCAACCAGAAATAAATTAAATTTACATAAACCCAAGCCAAAAATTGATTAGCACTGCTCGTGCTTTGTGCCAGTTTGTTCGAAGGTGGTTGCGTCGTCACCGGTTCCAGTTTTCAGAGCTAGTAGAAATCAAAACGAACTCAACAGGTCGTTACGACGGTGGGGCGCCGGTTTGCCGAAACGAAACCTCTTCTAATGGAAATGAGATATCCGAAACTAGACCACGCCAAATGTCCACCGGAACGGAGCGGAACCATAATTGCTGCGTTCGGGTCGTTACGTAAAAGTGGGCGTTCAGAGTTGAAATCGAATCGCTCAATCAATCGATGCTATAATGATATGGAATTATCTTGAATTTTGGGTCAAATGGTCTAATCAGAAATCTTCTAACCTTTTTTCTTTCTCTCTTTCTTGCAGGTACGTAACTTCTTAGAACTTGGATCCCCCAACCAACATTAACACTGCAGTCCTAGGCTGGTTAAATTGCGACTGATTTATGTAAGCCGAACATGCCCCTTCCCCACCTAATTAGACAATATTAAGGTCAGGCACCGATGAGGTCATCCGCGAAAATTGGGTTTTTAACTTTTTTGTTTGTTTTGCTCATAACTTTTAATAGGAACCGAATTTCAAAAATCTAAACTCGTCCGATTGTGGGAAATTGTCTCAGCTTTCAGAAGTGTATTTTGGTTTCTTTTGAAAAGTTATGTAAACTTTTATCCAGAGCAATCTTTGTAATTTTTTTGCAAAAATGATCAAATTTGCGTTTTTTACAATTCCCTTGGACTTCACGGAAAATCGGAGCGGGACCGTTCCTCCCCAGATTTTGACAATATTTTCCACTATTTGCCTATATGTTTATATACCGTTGGATTCGTTAGAATATAACGAACATTTTGGTGTATATAAATCAATATTTCATGAACTTTTGTAACAGAGTTTTTTGATTACCAAAAAAAAACTTATAATTTTCGGCTCGCGCAAAGCAACGGGCAACGAAACAAAGGAGAAGTCTCAGAGACCAAAAAAAATCTTCGTGCGCCGCGTGGTCTGCATCGGTCTCACGCACACACTCTCGTGCGCGGCGCAAGCATTATTTTGGATTTATTCTTTCATGTTTCGTGGCTGATTTCTATAATATTAGTTTGTGTAACTTTTGAAGTAAACATGCAAACAAGTTAAACATATAAAAATGGTTGATTATTATTAGTCATCCAAAAAGTATATAATAAAATCTGTTATGAAAAATCATTCCGTGTTCTCTCTAGATACTATTTTAAACTTCACCCACCAAAAGATCCGGTCATTTTTTTTGTTTTCGTAATACCTCTAATCTGTACAATCAAATCCTTTGGCAGCATTCCAGAATACCCGGTATTCCAGTTCTTATGGAACATGTTTGAATAATTGTGCCAAACGATATACGACAATTCAAACAAACTATAATTCAAAGAAATCAAGATTCTAAATAAATTCCTCGAAATTCGAAGCTATTCGTCAAATCGTCAATCCCCAAAAATAAAAATGTTTCTACGAGAAAAAAAAAAACAAAAAGTAATTCAAGAATTTCATAAAATAAAAAAAAAATCATTTAAAGAAATTCAGAAAATATTTTTATTCAAATTAATTTTTTTATTATGTCAAAAATTTGAGAATTTGAAGAATTTGAAGAATTTTAAGAATTTCAAGAATTTCAAGAATTTCAAGAATTTTAAGAATTTCATGAATTTCAAGAGTTTTACGAACTTTAAGAATTTAAAAAATTTCAAGAATTTCAATGATTTCAATATTTTTTTTTTAATTATAGAAATTATAGAAATCAAGAAATAAATCAATTTCAACATTCAACGAATTCAAATAAATTGAATTTGTTGAATTTCTAGATTTTCTTAATTTACTAGAGTATCTAAAATTTCTAGAAATTCTTGAAATTCTTAAACTTTTTGAAATTGATAAATTTTCTGAATATTTCCATTGTTTTTTTTTAAATATTTGAAGTTCTTGAATCACTTGTGTTTTCTAAGTTTCTTGACTTTCTTGAAAATCTTGATTTTTATATTTAGAAACTTAGAAAACTCAGGAAATTCAAGAACTTCATAAAATTAAAAAAATCATTTGGAGTTATTCAGAAATTTAAGAGTTTCAAGAATTTCAAGAATTTCTAGAAATTCTAAAATTTTAAAAATGTCTAGAATTTGTGGAAATTCTAGAAAATTTATAAAATCTAGAATTTCTGAAAATTTTAGAAAATCTAGAAATAACAGAAATTCAAAAAAATTAAGAAATGAAACAAATTGAAAAAAAAATCGTTGATTTTGTTGAATTTGTTTAATTTAACGATTTTCTAAAATTTCTATAATTTCGATAATTTCTATAGTTTATTTTTTTAAAGAATTTGTTGAATTTATTTGAATTTATTAAAATTCTTGAAATTCTTGAAATTCTTGTATTTCTCAAAATTATTGAAATTCTTGTATTGCTTAAAAATTTGAAAATTCTTGAAATTCTCGAATTTCTTGAAATTCTTAAAATTCTTGAAATTTTTGAAATTCTTGAAATTTTTTCAATTTTTAAAGTTTTCGAACTTCTTGAAATTTTTTAAATTTTAAAAATTCTTTAAATTCTGGAAATTCTGGAAATTCTGGAAATTCTTGAAATTTTTGAAATTCTTGAAATTCTTGAAATTCTTTAAATTTTGAAATTCTTGAAATTCTTGAAATTCTTAAAATTCTTTAATTTCTTTAAATTCTTTAAATTCTTTAAATTATTTAATTTCTTTAAATTCTTTAAATTCTTTAAATTCTTTAAATTCTTTAAATTCTTTAAATTCTTTAAATTCTTTAAATTCTTTAAATTCTTTAAATTCTTTAAATTCTTATCAATTCTCAATTAGTTTTTATTAGTAAATAATCAATTCACAATTTCGTAATTCTTATAACCTAATAGAGTTTTGGAGTTCCTTTCAACTATGATTTGAACTATAATTCATTTTGATGTAATTGGATATTCTAACAATGGATTTGGCAAGAGAAGGAAAAATTAAAAAAAAAACCTTCTAGATTTACTAAGGAAAAGGATAGAAATAGAAAAGCTTAAAACTAAATCACAGTATGTTTTGTCCATTGACGTCGAAAAACTTCGCTGCACAAGGCAGCTTATCCGTTGTAGATGTACTTCATCATCAGCTCACTGAGAGCTTGGAATTGTTCTGCCTTGTTCCGGCAGGCACGGAAGCGCGTGAGCATCTCTCCAGCAAGAGCGAAAAACTCGGGAAGCGTGAAGAGGTCATCTCCGGTGACGTCTGCTTGTCCCGGTGAAGTACCGCTCCCAGAAGCGGCTACTCTAGCGTACGAACCTCCCCAACCGGGAGGGAACGCTGGGTTGGTCGATGGAACCGCTCCGCCGCCAGCTGCTGCAGCGTTCGAGCTCGATGTCTTTGGAGGTTGGCGGGACGCTGGCGCTTTCTTCTTCTTGTCCTGCTCCTCGATGTACTTTTTCCGCGCGGCACAGCCACGGAAATTCGCCGTGTGGTTTCCACCACAGTTCGCACACTTGACGCGCGCTTTGTGCTGCTGGGCGTTTTCCCCCAGCTGGTCTTTCCGCGGAAGATTGCACCTTTCGGTGAAGTGGGTCTCACCGCACTTTACGCACCGGGGTGGAAGATTGCAATTTCTGGAACCGTGTCCGAATTTCTGACAGCGGTGGCATTGAGCTGCGTCGGCCGGATTCTTCGTATAGAATCGCCACGTAACAAAGAAGCCGTCCAGTGCTTTGATCCGCCGTAGGTCCTGGATTTTGACGGACCCGCGATCGAAGTACAGGAGGTACAAGGTGTACGTACCTGTCACCGTAGTCGATTTTGAGAGCACCTTTATCTCTCGAGGCTTTACCTTGATGCCCGTCAGGTGTTCTTCCAGGTCGGAGATCGGGCGGTCCGGATATCCCTGAAGGACGATCTTCACTGGGACCTTCTCTGCAGGATCAAATGTGAAGAATTTGAAGTTTCGCAACTTCAACTTCTTCACCACCAAGTCGAAATGCAGCTTCTTGTGGGTAATCACTTGCACAGAAGTTTTGCTGATTTTGAGACAATATTGGAGTCCCTCAAGCAACTCGTCAACATCGTCAGCCAACGTATCCAAAACAAAAATTGGAGGTGGACGTCGTTCCTTCGGAGAGTTACACTTTTTCTGCTTTCCTTGCTTGCGCGCAAGTTCATCATCATCATCGTCGTCGCCAGTACTGCTGCTGTCACTGGCGGTGTTGTTTTCTTCTCCACTCAGCATCTCAAATTCGTTGCTGGTGGGAACGTTGGAAGTGGTTGTTGTCGTAGTGCTGGTGGACTGCTGCTGCTGCTGCTGCTGGCCGGAAGTGCTTCCGGATGCCCGGGTCGATTGTCTCGTCCGTACTGGGGACTCACGTGGACGGTATGACACGTGTAAAAACGATGGATCGGTGACGTCACTGGGCACGCTCCCGTGCGCGATGGCGGTCGATGCGGCGTTGGTATGTTTACCTTTCTGCACTCTGCCGGTAGATGAACTTCGCGGGTTTTTCGAGGCCGCACTCGAACTGCCACGGCCACGGCCGGCCCTTGGCATGCTGGAGCAGCAAACTCGCGGGTAAACACGGTTAATTACGGCGAAAAAATCGAAAAGTTTGAGGAGCTCCGAACAGTTGACTGTTGCTGGCTGGTGTTGCCAGTCCCGATCATCTTTAAATTCTTTAAATTCTTTAAATTCTTTAAATTCTTTAAATTCTTTAAATTCTTTAAATTCTTTAAATTCTTTAAATTCTTTAAATTCTTTAAATTCTTTAAATTCTTTAAATTCTTTAAATTCTTTAAATTCTTTAAATTCTTTAAATTCTTTAAATTCTTTAAATTCTTTAAATTCTTTAAATTCTTTAAATTCTTTAAATTCTTTAAATTCTTTAAATTCTTTAAATTCTTTAAATTCTTTAAATTCTTTAAATTCTTTAAATTCTTTAAATTCTTTAAATTCTTTAAATTCTTTAAATTCTTTAAATTCTTTAAATTCTTTAAATTCTTTAAATTCTTTAAATTCTTTAAATTCTTTAAATTCTTTAAATTCTTTAAATTCTTTAAATTCTTTAAATTCTTTAAATTCTTTAAATTCTTTAAATTCTTTAAATTCTTTAAATTCTTTAAATTCTTTAAATTCTTTAAATTCTTTAAATTCTTTAAATTCTTTAAATTCTTTAAATTCTTTAAATTCTTTAAATTCTTTAAATTCTTTAAATTCTTTAAATTCTTTAAATTCTTTAAATTCTTTAAATTCTTTAAATTATTTGAATTCTTTAAATTCTTTAAATTCTTTAAATTCTTTAAATTCTTTAAATTCTTTAAATTCTTTAAATTCTTTAAATTCTTTAAATTCTTTAAATTCTTTAAATTCTTTAAATTCTTTAAATTCTTTAAATTCTTTAAATTCTTTAAATTCTTTAAATTCTTTAAATTCTTTAAATTCTTTAAATTCTTTAAATTCTTTAAATTCTTTAAATTCTTTAAATTCTTTAAATTCTTTAAATTCTTTAAATTCTTTAAATTCTTTAAATTCTTTAAATTCTTTAAATTCTTTAAATTCTTTAAATTCTTTAAATTCTTTAAATTCTTTAAATTCTATAAATTCTTTAAATTCTTTAAATTCTTTAAATTCTTTAAATTCTTTAAATTCTTTAAATTCTTTAAATTCTTGAAATTCTTGAAATTCTTGAAATTCTTGAAATTCTTGAAATTCTTCAAATTCTTGAAATTCTTCAAATTCTTCAAATTCTTCAAATTCTTCAAATTCTTGAAATTCTTGAAATTCTTGAAATTCTTGAAATTCTTGAAATTCTTGAAATTCTTGAAATTCTTGAAATTCTTGAAATTCTTGAAATTCTTGAAATTCTTGAAATTCTTGAAATTCTTGAAATTCTTGAAATTCTTAAAATTTTTGAAATTCTTGAAATTTTTGAAATTCTTGAAATTCTTGAAATTCTTGAAATTCTTGAAATTCTTGAAATTCTTGAAATTCTTGAAATTCTCGAAATTCTTCAAATTCTTGAAATTCTTCAAATTCTTGAAATTCTTCAAATTCTTCAAATGCTTCAAATTCTTCAAATTCTTTAAATTCTTCAAATTCTTCAAATTCTTCAAATTCTTCAAATTCTTCAAATTTTTCAAATTTTTCAAATTCTTCAAATTCTTCAAAATCTATAAATTCTTTAAATTCTTCAAATTCTTGAAATTCTTCAAATTCTTAAAATTCTTGAAATTCTTGAAATTCTTGAAATTCTTGAAATTCTTGAAATTCTTGAAATTCTTAAAATTCTTGAAATTCTTGAAATTTTTGAAATTCTTGAAATTCTTGAAATTCTTGAAATTCTTGAAATTCTTGAAATTCTTTAAATTCTTTAAATTCTTAAAATTCTTGAAATTCTTGAAATTCTCGAAATTCTTCAAATTCTTCAAATTCTTGAAATTCTTCAAATCTTGAAATCCTTCAACTTCTTCAAATTCTTGAAATTCTTCAAATTCTTCAAATTCTTCAAATTCTTCAAATTCTTCAAATTATTCAAATTCTTCAATTTTTTCAAATTTTTCAAATTCTTCAAATTCTTCAAAATCTAGAAATTCTTGAAATTCTTGAAATTCTTGAAATTCTTGAAATTCTTGAAATTCTTCAAATTCTTGAAATTCTTGAAATTCTTGAAATTCTTGAAATTCTTCAAAATCTTGAAATTCTTCAAATTCTTCAAATTCTTCAAATTCTTCAAATTCTGGAAATTCTTGAAATTCTTGAAATTCTTCAAATTCTTCAAATTCTTCAAATTCTTCAAATTCTTCAAATGCTTCAAATTCTTCAAATTCTTCAATTTCTTCAAATTCTTTAAATTCTTTAAATTCTATAAATTCTTCAAATCCTTCAAATTCTTGAAATTCTTGAAATTCTTGAAATTCTTCAAATTCTTCAAATTCTTCAAATTCTTCAAATTCTTCAAATTCTTGAAATTCTTGAAATTCTTGAAATTCTTGAAATTCTTGAAATTCTTGAAATTCTTGAAATTCTTGAAATTCTTGAAATTCTTGAAATTCTTGAAATTCTTGAAATTCTTGAAATTCTTGAAATTCTTGAAATTCTTGAAATTCTTGAAATTCTTTAAATTCTTTAAATTCTTTAAATTCTTTAAATTCTTTAAATTCTTTAAATTCTTTAAATTATTTAAATTCTTTAAATTCTTTAAATTCTTTAAATTCTTTTAATTCTTTAAATTCTTTAAATTCTTTAAATTCTTTAAATTCTTTAAATTCTTTAAATTCTTTAAATTCTTTAAATTCTTTAAATTCTTCAAATTCTTTAAATTCTTTAAATTCTTTAAATTCTTTAAATTCTTTAAATTCTTTAAATTCTTTAAATTCTTTAAATTCTTTAAATTCTTTAAATTCTTTAAATTCTTTAAATTCTTTAAATTCTTTAAATTCTTTAAATTCTTTAAATTCTTTAAATTCTTTAAATTCTTTAAATTCTTTAAATTCTTTAAATTCTTTAAAGTCTTTAAATTCTTTAAATTCTTGAAATTCTTGAAATTCTTGAAATTCTTGAAATTCTTGAAATTCTTCAAATTCTTGAAATTCTTGAAATTCTTCAAATTCTTGAAATACTTCAAATTCTTCAAATTCTTCAAATTCTTCAAATTCTTCAAATTCTTGAAATTCTTGAAATTCTTGAAATTCTTGAAATTCTTGAAATTCTTGAAATTCTTGAAATTCTTGAAATTCTTGAAATTCTTGAAATTCTTGAAATTCTTGAAATTCTTGAAATTCTTGAAATTCTTGAAATTCTTGAAATTCTTGAAATTCTTAAAATTTTTGAAATTCTTGAAATTTTTGAAATTCTTGAAATTCTTGAAATTCTTGAAATTCTTGAAATTCTTCAAATTTTTTTTTTTTTTTTTTTTTTTTTTTTTTTTTTTTTTTTAATACCGAATTACACACTTCCAAGCAAGCAGCTGGAAACATTCACCTACCTGGAAGAGGTTAGGCTCGGTGGTTGCTGGTGGTTTTTTTTTCCAGCTCGCTTAACTGTACAAATCCTCAGTGAGCAATTTTGCTCTTTTAAGAGGATTTTTTTCTTCTTTTTTTTATTATTTTTTTGCGATTCTTTTTTTTTTTAAGGGTTAGAGACTGGTGTTAGTGAATACAATTGATGATGATGGGTGGTGGGGTGTGGGTGGTGAGCATTTGGCGGTTTTCGGTGGGCGGTGGGTGGTGGGCGATTGGCGATGGGCGGTTGATGGCTGGCGTTGGGCGGTGGGCGGTTGGCGGTGGGCGGTTTGCGGTGGGCGTTCTCGGCGGGCGGTGGCGGCATCGGTAACGAGAGTTAGAGCAGATAGGGTGGCATTAGAGGCGAACATCGTTGGCAGCAAGAAAGCCACTGACAGTGGATTTCAAAAAACTACGGAGTCTTTGCTTGAAAGATTGCTTCGAAGTCACTAGTTTTAGAGGAACGGGCAGAAGGTTGTGCAGTTTATAACCAATGTACGTGAAGCGATTTTTTCCAAGCTCGGTGTTGGGGCGTGTTAATCTAAGGTCTCCAGTAGAGCTGGTGGGGCGTCCACTATTGAGTGTTGGAAGCTCAAGGTTGTGGTGAGTCTCAGGATCGTTGATCATGTTGTGCGTCAATGTTATGTTCTGGAGGGCATGGAGTCCTCGGATAGGTAAGGCGGAGTGTCTCGGGTCTTCGTACAGCATTTGGGTGGAATACAGCCGGGGAAGGTTGAACACCACTTTCAAACAGCGGTTCTGCAGCGATTGCAGTTCCCGAATTCGAACCTGGCGCGCCGAACCCCATACCGCTGAAAGATACTGGAGTCTTGAGTGAACCATTGCGTAGTACAACTTCAGCAGCCAGGTTCGAGGCACGAACGACGACATTTTCCATAGAGCTCCGCAGATGGGTGCAATCTTTTGTTTTAGATGATCGATATGCAGCTCCCAGTTCAGCTTACTGTCCAGTATTAGACCAAGGTACTTGTATACTGAAACCCTCTGTATCTCAACATCTTCTATAAGTACCGCAGGCAAGACAGGCACGTTCCTCCATGCAGAGTGGAAAATCATGTAGTTTGTTTTTCCCAGGTTTAGTGATAACAGGTTCGATTTGAAGTACTCAAGAAGGCACTGTAGATCAGCTTTTATGTCCTCAGCAATCCTTGTACTGTCAGCGTTCCCATACAGAAGGACCGTATCATCAGCAAACAAACGAATTTGTCCACGCCAGGTCATACGAGGCAGGTCGTTGATGAAGATAAGGAACAGCAGTGGACCAAGAATGCTTCCTTGGGGCACTCCAGTGGCAATGTGTAGATGATCACTTGAAAATCCATTTACCGAGACGAATTGGAGGCGGTTTGACAAGTAACTCCTCAACAGCCTGTTGGGAATTCCTCTTATACCGTAGCGTTCCAACTTTCGAAGCAGCAGTTCGTGGTCGACCGTATCGAACGCTTTCTTGAGATCAAGAAACAGCGCTCCAGAGAACCGGCGGTTGTCAAGGTGCCCATAAATATCTTCCAGAAGTTCGTTGGTCGCTGTCAGTGTACTACTTCCATGTCGAAATCCGTACTGAAAGTTGGAAATCAGCCCGTTTGCAGACAAGAATGCAGAAATCCTTTTTGCGATCAGTTTTTCCACGATCTTGTTCATGGCAGAAAGCGTTGATATTGGCCTGTAGTTGTTAACGTTCGTCGCTTCTCCGGATTTGAAAACAGGAACAACGCGTGCCAGCTTCAGGGATTCAGGGTATTGTCCGGTGCTAATGATCTCGTTGAATACCTCCAGCAATATATTTGCGAATGCAAGGTGGTGCGTCTTGATTACGGCTGTTGGTACACCATCTGGACCAGGTGCTTTGTGAACGTTGAGGTCTTTGATCAGCATTATAATCTCCCCCAGAGTAGCAGGTCTCAGGAACAGGGAGAGGTTGCATGAGGGTAGGGATTGGAACTTCCAGATATTTTTGTCGCTGTTTATTTTAGATGCAAGCTCACCTCCCACGCTGCAGAAGAATTCATTGAGTGCATTGGCCACTTTCGAAGTATCAGAAACAGTCTCGCCGTTCATCTTTAATGATATTCCTTGCTTAGTTTTGGTTTTCCGGCCCATAACTTCGTTGATCAGCTTCCAGGAGTTCTTTTCTGATGAATTGTGAATGAGGTTGTGGTAATATTCCCTTTTTGCCTTTTCCTTTTTGTCCTGCAGGGTTTTGGAGACGTGCTTCAATAAATCCTTCAGATGGGAGTCACTGGGGTGGGTTTTACTTCTCCTACGCAGGTTTTCTTTCATCCTCATTAGATACCAAAGGTCATAGGACATCCATGGACAGTATCCTTTTGTTTTGACTTCAATGGTGACAATTTTTGAGGACTCATTCAAAACATCGTTGTATCTTGCAGATATTTCCTTAATTTTCTCATTCGCATCAAGATCACTCCGCAAGTTGGCTAGGACATTGGCAAAACGCTGATTCAGCAGCGTATGGTTGATTATACGCTTCTCCAGAATCTGGGTTACTTTCGGCACCTTGAAGTTGACTGAAGACAGAATCATCGAATGATCACTGACTTCACACTCGATCGTTTCATTCAGCAAGTTTGCACCTAGTCCAATAGATCCCACGACGTGGTCCAGAATGTTCCCACTGGCTGGCCTGGTGACAATGGTGTTGGTAACCTTTAAGTTGTGCGATGCAAGCATACGGGAATATTCTCTAACAACATTATCAGCTGGCAAGTTTGTGGGCACGTTAACATCACCAACGATGAAGATTTGTTGGTCCTTTTTGGTTCGAGACAGTTTGTCATCAATGTTGTCCAGAATACTCGTAAATGGGTACCCAGGCGGTCGATAAACAGCAATAACATGGATGTCGCGGCCACAAGCTTGAACATCTGCATCAATTATGTGAAATCCTTCCGTATGTCTAACCTCCGTTAGGTTTAGGTGAAGATCCTCCCTCACAAACATGGCTAACCCACCATGTGAGGAACGCCGACAGGAGAAGACAGCCTTGTATCCATCCAGCACGTACATATCTTGGCAGCCCTCTTTTATCCATGTCTCTCCGATAACAATCACATCAATTCGCTCATTATACCTATCCAGAAATTCTTTAATTACATCAAACTTGGTCAGAGATCCCATCCCTCTAATATTCCACTGAAACACCCTGAAGGACGCATGAAACCCCAATTCAGCTTTATTTGTTATACATTCTTCGATACATTCATAATTATAATTTAGAACAGACATTTTAAAGAAAAAAGATACATTTCATAATGAAAAGGCAACATACAATTAACGCTTTTTGGACTCCTGCTGAATGCGCGGCGAGGAATTCGTGGACATGTTGAACGAGGAATTAGTTTCATCAAGACTTCTTTTAGCTCGACGTTGATTCAGCTTCCGGATATCGTTTTTATCGCGAACACGTTCGATTTTTGAATTTTCGGTTCTTCTCATCAGGATAACACCATCTCTTCCCGGCCAGACGAACTTGATTTCCAGACTTTCCTGTAGATCACGTACTTCACGAAGCAGATTTATCCCGTACGGCGTAAGCTCATCCCGCAAGACGATTCTGCCCGAAGCTGATGCAAAGTTCGATCCTAGTTGAGCTGCCTTCAGGACACCATGCGTTCGCTTGCAGTCAAACAGCTTTTCTTTTGTCTCCTCGTTCGCAAAAACCACCCTAATCGGAGCCACTTTCCCTCCGTCTTTCTGATCCCCCATCCGCTTAGCTTCGAAAACTGCATCCTCGGGTAGTTGACAATTGATTGCCTCTGCTATCGCTTTGATTACAGCTGTGATGTTCTCGTCCTTGGTTGCCGGTACTCCCAGGATGACAGCATTTTTCAAATTCTCGAAATTCTTCAAATTCTTGAAATTCTTCAAATTCTTGAAATTCTTCAAATTCTTCAAATGCTTCAAATTCTTCAAATTCTTTAAATTCTTCAAATTCTTCAAATTCTTCAAATTCTTCAAATTCTTCAAATTTTTCAAATTTTTCAAATTCTTCAAATTCTTCAAAATCTATAAATTCTTTAAATTCTTCAAATTCTTGAAATTCTTCAAATTCTTAAAATTCTTGAAATTCTTGAAATTCTTGAAATTCTTGAAATTCTTGAAATTCTTGAAATTCTTAAAATTCTTGAAATTCTTGAAATTTTTGAAATTCTTAAAATTCTTGAAATTCTTGAAATTCTTGAAATTCTTGAAATTCTTGAAATTCTTGAAATTCTTGAAATTCTTTAAATTCTTTAAATTCTTAAAATTCTTGAAATTCTTGAAATTCTCGAAATTCTTCAAATTCTTCAAATTCTTGAAATTCTTCAAATCTTGAAATCCTTCAACTTCTTCAAATTCTTGAAATTCTTCAAATTCTTCAAATTCTTCAAATTCTTCAAATTCTTCAAATTATTCAAATTCTTCAATTTTTTCAAATTTTTCAAATTCTTCAAATTCTTCAAAATCTATAAATTCTTGAAATTCTTGAAATTCTTGAAATTCTTGAAATTCTTGAAATTCTTGAAATTCTTGAAATTCTTGAAATTCTTGAAATTCTTGAAATTCTTGAAATTCTTCAAATTCTTGAAATTCTTGAAATTCTTGAAATTCTTGAAATTCTTCAAAATCTTGAAATTCTTCAAATTCTTCAAATTCTTCAAATTCTTCAAATTCTGGAAATTCTTGAAATTCTTCAAATTCTTCAAATTCTTCAAATTCTTCAAATTCTTCAAATTCTTCAAATTCTTCAAATTCTTCAAATGCTTCAAATTCTTCAAATTCTTCAATTTCTTCAAATTCTTTAAATTCTTTAAATTCTATAAATTCTTCAAATCCTTCAAATTCTTGAAATTCTTGAAATTCTTGAAATTCTTCAAATTCTTCAAATTCTTCAAATTCTTCAAATTCTTCAAATTCTTCAAATTCTTCAAATTCTTCAAATTCTTCAAATTCTTCAAATTCTTCAAATTCTTCAAATTATTCAAATTCTTCAAATTCTTCAAATTCTTCAAATTCTTCAAATTCTTCAAATTCTTCAAATTCTTCAAAATTCTTCAAATTCTTCAAATTCCTCAAATTCTTCAAATTCTTCAAATTCTTCAAATTCTTCAAATTCTTCAAATTCTTCAAATTCTTCAAATTCTTCAAATTCTTCAAATTCTTCAAATTCTTCAAATTCTTCAAATTCTTCAAATTCTTCAAATTCTTCAAATTCTTCAAATTCTTCAAATTCTTCAAATTCTTCAAATTCTTCAAATTCTTCAAATTCTTCAAATTCTTCAAATTCTTCAAATTCTTCAAATTCTTCAAATTCTTCAAATTCTACAAATTCTTCAAATTCTTCAAATTCTTCAAATTCTTCATATTCTCAAATTCTTCAAATTCTTCAAATTCTTGACATTTTTAAAATTTTTGAATTTCTTGAATAAATATGTTTTCTAAATTTCTTCAAATGTTTTTCTTATTTTATGAAATTTTCGAATTTCTTGAGTTTCCGAAGTTTCTTGACTTTCTTTTAAACTTGATATTCCTTAAAAAAATGAAATTTGAAAACTTTAGTTTTGAATATTTGTAGATTTGTAAAATCCAAAAAGACCAAAAGAAAGTAATGTCCATGGATGTGTTTTTTTTCTCGTAGAAACATTTTTATTTTTGGGGATTGACGATTTGACGAATAGCTTCGAATTTCGAGGAATTTATTTAGAATCTTGATTTCTTTGAATTATAGTTTGTTTGAATTGTCGTATATCGTTTGGCACAATTATTCAAACATGTTCCATAAGAACTGGAATACCGGGTATTCTGGAATGCTGCCAAAGGATTTGATTGTACAGATTAGAGGTATTACGAAAACAAAAAAAATGACCGGATCTTTTGGTGGGTGAAGTTTAAAATAGTATCTAGAGAGAACACGGAATGATTTTTCATAACAGATTTTATTATATACTTTTTGGATGACTAATAATAATCAACCATTTTTATATGTTTAACTTGTTTGCATGTTTACTTCAAAAGTTACACAAACTAATATTATAGAAATCAGCCACGAAACATGAAAGAATAAATCCAAAATAATGCTTGCGCCGCGCACGAGAGTGTGTGCGTGAGACCGATGCAGACCACGCGGCGCACGAAGATTTTTTTTGGTCTCTGAGACTTCTCCTTTGTTTCGTTGCCCGTTGCTTTGCGCGAGCCGAAAATTATAAGTTTTTTTTTGGTAATCAAAAAACTCTGTTACAAAAGTTCATGAAATATTGATTTATATACACCAAAATGTTCGTTATATTCTAACGAATCCAACGGTATATAAACATATAGGCAAATAGTGGAAAATATTGTCAAAATCTGGGGAGGAACGGTCCCGCTCCGATTTTCCGTGAAGTCCAAGGGAATTGTAAAAAACGCAAATTTGATCATTTTTGCAAAAAAATTACAAAGATTGCTCTGGATAAAAGTTTACATAACTTTTCAAAAGAAACCAAAATACACTTCTGAAAGCTGAGACAATTTCCCACAATCGGACGAGTTTAGATTTTTGAAATTCGGTTCCTATTAAAAGTTATGAGCAAAACAAAAAAAAAAGTTAAAAACTCAATTTTCGCGGATGACCTCATCGGTGCCTGACCTTAATATTCCTTAGTGCGATCGTACGGCACTCACACACACCAAGTTAGGCGGTGGTGCTGAATTACTAAAAGTATCAAAAAAGGAATCTTCTTTGAAAAGTTTTCGTACATTCTTTCATTAACTGTAAATTATTTGTCATACAACTTGCCTAGGGCGTTTCTTAAGGTTCTTAATATAAAATAGTTGATTCGCCCTAAGCAAATGATGTGACCTTATTTTAGATTATTTTTTCTGTTATGGACATTTGCTTGCTTAGGGCAGGTATCCTACGGATCTATAGAAAAATTACAAGATTCGCCCTAAGCAAGTGATGTGACAAAATTTTTAATTTTATTTAAAGTGATTTTTGTTATTGGTTATTTGTCATGCTTAGGGCGTATCCGGAAGTAATTTTAATTACAACTTGCTTAAAACGTATCCTAGCGTTCTATATAAAAAGTATTAGATTTGCCATAAGCGTTCCATATAAAAAATATTAGACTCGCTCTAAGCAAGTGATGTGATCATATTTTAAATGATTTTTTTTCTTGGTCATTTGCCACGCTTAGGGTGTATCCAGAAGTATTTTTTCATAACACGACTTGCTTAGGGCGTATCCTAGGGGTCTTTATTGATATTACTTGATTCGCCATAAGCAAGTGATGTGACCATATTTTAAATTTATTTTTTGATGTTTTTTTTTGTTCTTTTTCATTTGCCATGCTTAGAGCGCATCTTGACGTTATTTTAATACTAGATAATACAACCTTCTTAGGGCGTATGCTTTGGGCTCTTTATAAAAAGCATTAGATTCGCCCTATGCAAATGTTGTGACCATATTTTAAATTTTAATTTTTAATATTTTTTGTTCTTGGTCATAGGGCGTTCTTTATTAAAAATATAAGATAAGCCCTTAGCAAGTTTTGTGACCATATTTTAAAATCAAATTTTAATTTTAATTACAATTTTTGATTCCAAAACCATTGATTCATGCTATCCTTACTTTGTCGGGATCTACTTCCCTTTTCCACGACAAACCTGGTAAACCCTAACGACGACGCTGCGAACGAACAGCTTATTTTATTTCGTTTCGCAATATGTACCTTAGCCTGGTTGTGTACGAATGTTCGTGTACATTTGTTATTATTGTCCATTTAGTTAATAGCTTTTCATTTTTCACCCGCCACCGCCACAACTGATTCATTAACACATCCCAGCAAGAATGTATGGACAGGGAGAGACTCTTCACGGGCTGTTTAGAATTCAAATTAGCATCCCTCTCTTCACAGCATTTATTGAGTCGTGTGGTACTCGTCAGGCCTCAAATGGCAACTGTCGTTGGACCTAAATGTACTTCTCTCGTCGACAATTAGTTGGTGTCCACCTCTATCCTTCCCATCGGGTATCGGTTTAGCTTGGAGATTCTCTACCGGCCAATTTCTGGAGTGTCACTTGATGGCTTTCCCGGCTGTCTGTTTTGCGAAATGGGACTCCGTCCGTCATTCTCGAGAGTGCTCTCGGACCTAAAACGACAACAAATTACGCAATTAGGCAAACAAACTACCCGCTGTGAGATGGGTTCGAGAGGGGTATTAGGTAATGAATGGACTTTATGTAGATTTAGAAGTGAGCTATTGCTATCAGAACTTGGTGGAATTCACATGGAAGTTTGACCATTTTTATGATTGAACTAAACAAAACAGTAAAAAATGTAATTTACGTCATTTTCACGTAATTTTACATCAACTTATGTGGAAAGCGAAAAGACATACAAGTACATGTAAATTGTCATCAAGTATTGTAACTTTTTTCCATGATTTTTTTACTGTGAATACAAACTATTGTTCAAATATCTTGAAATGTCCACAACCAAACGCCTCGATACTTCATAGCTGGCTGCCAATTAATCTCCGTTCCACTCCATCAGAGAGTCATTTGAATATTTTATAAGTGTGTTTGCTGTTTTCTGGCCACCCAGAATTGGACCCTCTCCTAATATAATAGTTTGGTTTGCCGAATGGACGCCGCTCAAAGTGCTTGCCGAAAAAAGGCGGGAGAAACATTTTAAAAAGGGTTGATTTTTAATTTCCATGCTAAACAAAGTTAAAGGTATCAATTTTTAATATAGTAATACAAAATAGACAAATAAATATGGTGTAACTTTACTTCGTTCGTATGTAATTTTTCTCAAATTAATGTGTAAGAAATTAAATAACTTGAAAAAAGACGTTAAAAATTTACATTGCGTTTTTTTGTTTTACTCAGATTGTGATGTAAAATTACATTTTTTTTTATTTTTTCGTCGAATATGGTGTAACTTTAACTTTTTTTTTAATGTAATTTTCTTTTTTCAATGCTTTTGAAATTTCCTTAAAAAATATGGCATTTTATGTTACCACACTCGAGCGTAGAATACTTTTAAAAAGGAATAAAGTGCCAATTCCCCAAGAAATCACCAACAAAAGAAGCTGTAAAACTTCGAAAATTGCTTTTTTTCCAGGATGCGATCGCGGAGTCCAATTTGATGAATTGGATCGATCTGTGAAAATTTGGATTGGGACTCGGGTTGATCGTTAAAGCTCCGGTTATTGCATAAGCCGGACAGCTAATAAGTTGCTGTTGATGAGACGCGCTTTTATGACTCGAAAAGGTTTAGAAGTTTCGTGTTTTATAACTTTTATGGCTTAGGCTTTTAACGTTTGGCATTTAAGTTTATTAGATAATGGATTTTGGTGTGGCATATGTTCCTCAAAATTAAATTTATTTGATTTGAATTTGCAAAAAAGTTTTGTGTCTCTTCAGCGAACTGTTTAGTTCCGGAATCGATCACTTCCAGTTCAATTTCCATTCCACTCTCCACCAAAATTGTAGTCACTACTTTCTACCACTTCAGCAAGAATCCCACGCACTTTACGCCCGGTACCTCCTACCGAGGCAAGCCACCATCGCACGGAGTCATCAGTACACGGCAGCAAGTCATGTTTTAATCATCACCCGACTTTGGAACTCCCCCACGTCTGCGCGGCTAGGTTAGACGCTCGTCTTTAACCCTCAAAGTTCCATTTTTGAAAAAGCTCAATTTCCTTACAGTTTATTTTAATCATCGAAGAATTTATTTGATCATATTACTTGCTTAGGGCGTATCCTCTTAAGTTATGTGAGGATGTATTGGTGTTTTCTCCCCCTAAATTGTAGGATTCGCTCTGAGCAAGTGTTATGACCATTGACCAAACTTCGGTCTTATTATTTAAAAATCATAATGTGCTCGACGAAGATCTTTTTCAGTAAGTTGAAAATAAGCTAAAATTATTTTATTTTATTTAAAAATCATATAGTTGATTCTACAGTAATTTTTTCATAACAACTTGTTTCAAAATTTTAGTTCAAAATTTCAAAATCATAAAAGTTTTTTTATTTTAAATTATTTGTTAATATTGTGGTCATACTACTTGCTTAGGGCGCATCCCTCTAATTATATTTATGATTGTAGTTGTGTAACTTCCTCGGAACAAGTCGTAAGATTCGCTCTGTGCAAGTGATATGATCTTTAACAAAAATGGATTGTGAAATCATTTGTTGAAAAAATTCCCACTTCCTTTGTTTTAATTCGGGCGCCGAAAGGGCACCCCCCGGTTTGGCTATCGCGCCAGCTTGTCAAGACACGTCGAGACAAGCCCGAAAACATGACCCCCGCGCGGATTTCTTTGCTCCGGCTGACGGCTATAATACCACAACGTACAATGAAAGAGAGTACCTACTCCGAAAGACAAACACAAATTTCACTTTCACTGAGACTCCCACCGCAAACAGCGCCAAACTTTTTCTTTGTTATTGTTTTTTTTTTTTTGGGTTTTGTTGTACTGACTCAGCACACGATACAACTGAATCGCAACGAACAATCCATATGCAAATTGTGGGCTTGAATCGCAATCAACTTTTTTTTTAATTTTGGTAGATTTTTTCTGTTACAGGCTTCAGAAAAAATAATAAAAATATTTTTAGAAAATTCAAATTCAAATGAATTTGCAAGCAGCAAATTCACCACCACAGACAAAGGCGCTCACACTAACACACTCACACAGCCAATTTAATTTTCGGCTGATTATTCAATCCAAGTTCCGGTTTCGCGCTCGAAACCGGAGAAATGGTTGGTTATGTCTCGTGGTCATTGCGAAATCGTCGGCGGTGTTCAGCGGCGGCGGCAGCGTGACTTTGAATCGGTAATGTCTCCTTCGCGATGGTCTTTTTTTATTTGCTGTTGTGGGCCGCGATTTCCGAACCCGAGGGGATGACACAATTGACCGAGTTATCGGCGTTCGATCGAGGGGGGTTCTTTTTTTTTGACGGGCGGAAATGAGCGAGTTGTGTGTATCTTGCGAATGTTTTATTGGTTTATCGAATTTACGTGCCGCTCGCGAGTTGGTTGCATCATTTGCGGAGGGGAAATTTTTGGTTTCTTTTTGGCGGGTTGTGCAGGAAATAAATTAAGATTTTCTAATCCAACACACCTGCGTGAATGTCGAAAGGTTTCGTTGAAAAACCCTATACCCATATCGAAGACCATGATCTGACATTGAATTGCATCTATTATAATTGCGTCATCCAATTAAAAAAATCAAATATTGTTTGAGGCGAAACCTGTGTCGTGTGAGAAAAAAAAACTGTTCCAATCTTGTCAAAGGTATGATATATTATGAGATTTTCACTCATAAACAAAATCTTATCACACAGTTAAAAAAATGTCAATTAACCCTCTACTGCCCAAATTTTTTTTTCGAAATTTTTTATTTTTCCCGTGTTCAGGAGGTCATTTTGAGCAACTTTTGCTCTACGAAAAACTTTTCTTCTCTTGTTGTATGTTTTTCTTGTTTCATTTTTAGTATTTTAATTTGCATTTATCTTGTTTAGTTTATGTTTGTTTTTGGTAGTTTTTGGACTACTCTACTACCTCCTTTTATTACATTTTGCCTATCTAATTTTGTCATGTTTTTACAGTAACTTTTTCAAATTTTTGCATATTTTTCACATTTTCTGCTATAAAATGGCACCATTACCATTTAAATTGTAAATAAATGCGTAGAGTCGTAGTCTGGGGCACCAGAAAAATTACTGCATACTTCTTTTTACTTAAAATATAAGAAATGTTAGTAAATAACACTTCCAAAGTTGACCTCTTAAAAAAATGACATTTTTTAAAACATTGGCAAAGTCACTTAAAACAAGTAAAACTTCCAACCCATAATTTTTTTAAAATTTTAAGAGTTCTTCTTTCCAATGCATTTTAAAGATCAAAAATTGGTTGAAAAATGATTTTTTGGCGATTTTTTAGATCGAAGCCCGTGAGTTGCGTTGGAGAATTTGAACGGTGCGCGTCGCGGTCCTCACGCAGGATATTCGTTGCCGTTTCCGTCTTTGTTGTCCCCCCGATTGTGTGTGTATTTCGATCCGGGCGGTTTCGGGATGTTTGACAGTTGCGTTGGAGAATTTGAACGGTGCGCGTCGCGGTCATCACGCAGGATTTTCGTTGCCGTTTCCGTCTTTGTTGTCCCCTCGATTGTGCGTGTATTTCGATCCGGGCGGTTTCGCGTTTTCGCATTTTATTTCGTTTTATCTTTCCACAGCCGGCTGTCTAAGATTAAATCATTTATGCTAAACTCAACACCAAATAACCGGGAATAGTCTCATCCGCATACTCCGACTGATTGCCTTGAGAATGCATAATACATCACACCGTTAAACAAAATTTATTGATTATTGGGTCGCATCATCATCCTCTATGTTGAATCCTGGCCATTACCCTTACCCACTAACAAAATCCCAAGTAGAAGTAGTTTTCCGGCACACGCGGGGGTGTGGATATCGTATAGAACCCACCCTTGGTAGCAGCCTGTGCTAACTAACATTCCCGTCCCATTTCCTCGAGATCTACAAACTGACATGGCGGGCGCCGTTGGTGGCCAACGACTGTTTCCTATTCGCACCGGCTCTAGTTTTGATGATTGTGATGTTTTATCTTTTCAGCGCATTCATGCATGCTGTTGATAAGGGAAACATCATTTGATCGTTGAAGCGTGTGACCGGTTGTGCTGATGGGATATTATGGTCCTGTTCAGCAACGGAGAAGGACAACCATGGGTGATCTCTCATGCTCATGCTCATGCTCAAAAATGATTTTTTGGCGATTTTTTAGATCGAAGCCCGTCTAAAGGCGGGGTTGGGTTGTAGAGGGTTAACTCTTTTTTTTAAATATCGAAAAAAGAGACATTGTTTTAAAATGTAAAACCATTTTTTTTTTACAAAAAGCAGCCAACAGCATTTATCTGTGCTTTACTTTTTAAAGACAGTGCAATTTTTTTTAATGTTGTTGTCTTCCCCATTTCCTCCCTTAAAAATTAAGGGGTAAAAAATTATTGCCTTAAATTTGTGTTTTTTTTTTAATAATCGTGTACAATACATTGACTATTTACAATACATTGACAAATTTTTAATTTTGGGACCCCAAAAACCAAGAGTCGTAAATCAGCAGAAAAAAATATGTTCACTAATTCATTGATATTTTGCAAGTATTTGACGGTAAAGTCTCTAAAATTTTCCTTTTTTTTTTTGCTAGATTAATAATTTGCTTAATTTGCTTGTCCAAAGAATTCATTTTGCATTTTTTATATACTCCATACAAAATGAACATATGAAAATTCTAAAATGATTACCATGAGTAGGGATTTCCTTATCAATTTGGTGTGTTGGGCAAAGTTGTAGGTTTTGAGGAGGACTATTCAGGAATTTGCATTCCGAAAACAAGTTTTTTTTTATTTTCGAGATTTATTATTTGTTTTAGAAGACTAAAAAAGGCATCTTTTGCGATAGAGTTTAAATTTTTTTTTAAGAGGACTAAAAAAGGCATCTTTTGCGATAGAGTTTAAAATGGTGCAATATCTGGTACCAGAGATTTGATTTATATTGTTAAAACAAATCTTCAAAACCTATTTTTTAAATGCAAAATCAAATTTGCAATCGAAAAGATTGAGGTAACATTTTTCGAAAAATGCTCAGACATTTGCAATTTAAAAAATACATCGTGAAGAAACAAAACTGCAAAAATAAGTCGAGAAAATTTCCAGAAATTTCCTTACAAGGTATTGTTGCTTAGATAAGGCCTCGTAAAATTTAAATTTTGTGAAAAAATGATTCCTCTTTTTTTACTTGCGATGTCTTGAAAGTATAAATTCTTAGTTTTTTTTTGTTTTTTTTTTCAACAGCATGTTTGAATGCGCTGATAAGATAAAACACCATGATTGATAAAACCAGATCAGTTGCGAATAGGTAAAAGTCATTGGCCACCAACGGCGCCCGCCATGTCAGTTTGTAGATCTCGATTTTAAGGCATTGGAATGTTAGTAGGCACAGCTTGCTACTAGGGCAGCTGATTTAGTCTGTAAACCACAAGTGCTAGGAAGCTGAGGTTTGACAAAGGCTCACATAAAAAAAATGTTTTTTTTATTTTCATATGATAAAAAATGTTTTTTTTTAATATTCACATGACGATACATAAACGACATTGATCAAATTTTATTTCGTTGGATTTTATGTTTTTTCTTAATACATTGGTCAAAATCCCACTTAACATAAACAAGCATCTGTAGTACAACGAAATTTCATTTAATTTTTAAAGAAAATAAATCGTAAATTGTGACCGTATTGAAATTATTCAAATTCAAAAAACGCGCTCAAATCACAGTTATGTAACGACGCAAGCTTATGCGTTACCCCAAAAAAACCTTACGTCATAATTCCGAGGCCCATAAACCCACTATCTGTTGGGCAGTATCTTTATGGGCTTCCTTAAACTGTCGCTTCTTTAAAACCAACCCCCTTTTCGTTGACTACGGACTTATTGCAGTCAAATCGCGTTTTCACGTCCACAATAAAACACAAAAGTCGAGCAGTTTCGCGTCCGTTCATTTTGTTATGACACACAAAAACAACGACCAGAAACTGTCATTTTGCCGCGCGCCACTCTTTTGTTATGCACTTTGTCCAGCATGGGTAGATGATCGCGTCCGAACCCAAGTTACGCATGTACCGCTGTGACTTCACCGCTTTGCCTACCCTCCCCGAAGGGGTCTGAAATTTGGTCAGCCAAGCTTTCCGGTCTGACGTGATGTCGTAACCGCTTCCAAACCATGACAAGAATCGTCGTCGTTGGCTTGTCTTGTCGTGGTTTTTGTGGTCGTGGAGACTTTCTTCAATGGTCACACGCTTTCTGGGTTAGTGAAAGTGAAAAAAGAGAGTGCAGTTATAAAAGGGCTTACGTAAGAAAAGTCTTCTAAACCGTTGGACAAACTCGGTTGGTCGGTTGAGAAGTTCGTTGATCTCGGCGGTTTGCTTGTCTCTCTGACCTCATCCGATTATCTCGTCGTTTGTTTGTGCCTCCCCCTTCTTAATATTTCTTTTAATTGAAGTGTCCAGAACGCGCGATGGGGCGGATTGTCAATACCCTCCAAGATCACCGCAGATGTTCATGTCAGCTTTTTTTTTGCGTTGTTGAAACTGTTCTGCTCGACCACCTCCCGTGAGCAATCAATCAATTAGCGGTGTCTACCTGTTGCACTTCTCCGGCGGAAGACATGACAAGACATTGCGCAGCGAGTAAATTTGACACGCTGAAGAGTATTCGTTGCCACAAATTTGAGCGCTTCGAAAAATAAAACCGCAAAGTTCTTAAAAAAGACGATTTTTTGTACTCGCTACACAGATCCAGATCCTTCATCTTTGGGACACTTTGCCACAAAGTATGCCTTTATGTGGGGGGCAGTAAAGTATAGAACGTCTTTGGACAGCTCTCGCTCGGAAACATACATTTACAATTGATGGTCGTGAGGTAGGATTTTGACGGTTTTCGGTTTTTCACCACATCATGTTTAATCCTTTTAAAAGCGTGTAAAGAGTGTGTAGCAAATGTTGAAGTATTTTATTTAATCGTTTTACAGGGTTGCCAGATCGTCCAAATTTATAAGGGGGGGGGGGGGGGGGGGGGGGGGGGGAGTCTTTCAAATATCTACAAAAATGTGCTTGTGGAAGTCTGATCTTGAAAAATTAAACAAATAACACTAAAGGTGGTAACGATTTTCAATCAAAATAACAACGGTGCGCTACTTCCATCTAAATATTCCCAAAAGTGAGAATCTCATTGGAAATTTTATGATCTACAACTTTGTAGAACATGCAAAAACTGTAACACTCGATCCTGAATAGTTATTAGCGATTTAAAAATAACATTTTTTTCACCAACTTTAGGCTTAGTCTCAACCAATTTCGCTCAAAATTTGCACAGATGCTTAAAATAACCCAAAACCTGTTTTCCGCTTGTGGAAAAGGGGGTCATTTTATCTGGGCACCCTACTGATGGGTCATACTGACCCAAAAATCGAAATTTTCTTAGCTGGTCCGTAATTTTGAAATCGTCCTTAAAAACATTTTTCCGCCCTTTTTTAAAATTCTGGGCTGAAAAGGTTACTATCCAAGATGTAAAAAGATTTTGTTTTCGAGAATAATTGTCAACCAAATTTCTTGAATCCAGTCTAAAGTCATAACTTCAAACAGTGAGTAATTTAATATTTAGCTCTCATTCAAATAGTCTTTAGAATAACATTGAAATTGACCTGAATAAAACCTGCAAAAACTGAGTAGAAAAAAGTAAAAAAAAAACTGAAAACTTTTGATCAAATTAAATTATAAGTGGGCATATTTTGAAAACGGTGCAATTTCTATAAAGTACTTTTCGATTGCAAATTCTCTATGGCCCAAAAGTTGCGGCTTTTTTCCACTAAACTAAAAACTAAAAATTCAAAAAATTAAAAAAATCAGATTTTGTAAAATTTAATTGTTGTAAAAACAAATATTTTAAAAATCTGCATTTTTCCGTGTACTTATTTAGTCCTACAACTTTGCCGAAGACACCAAATCGATCAGAAAAGTCCTTTAAAATATACAGATTTTTTAAAAATTTACGTACCATTTTTTACAAAATTGTATGGAGACCAAAAAATTTCAGCCAAATAATAAAAATACAAAAAAATGCTCAAAATCAGTCGTTTTCGAGAATTACTCTTCTTTTATACATCTGGCTAATTTTAGCAAATATGGTGTTTTAGCATAACTTTTAAATATCATAACATTCAATAGGGACTTATAATAACTAGGGTCAGTGAATTTTCACGATTTCGCGGACAGCGTAAAATTCGTGAAATTTGAAGATTTCCGTGAAATCCCGTGATATTTTTCAATTTTCTCAAATCAATAAAATTGACTGAACAAGTATATCGCGATATTTTTGTTATGATCGCAAATTTTTTTTCTTGATGCTTTGAATAATATTTAGTCTTAGGAAACTAACTGAATTAAGCAATATTTTCATTCGCCGCAAAAACAATTTAACTATAATATAATTTGAAATTCAAAAGGTATAACTTAAAAATAAATTTAAAGATTCAAGTTTGGTTTAATCAAGATTAAATAGATAGTTTTTTTTATCTCCAAAGTCACCTTTTTAGAACATTTCAGATTTTTTTCCTGAGTTCTGTTTGATTTTCATGATATTTGATTATTTGTATGGATGGTTCCCGTGGATGTTCTTTTTTTGTTTTTGATTTTAACCCTCTACAACCCAACCCCGCCTTTAGACGGGCTTCGATTAAAAAAATCGCCAAAAATCCATTTTTCAACCAATTTTTGATCTTTAAAAAGCATTGGAAAGAAGAACTCTTAAAATTTTAGAAAATTTTAGGGTTGGAAGTTTTACTTGTTTAATGTGACTTTGTCAATGTTTTTAAAAATGTAATTTTTTTTGGGGTCAACTTTGGCTGTGTTTTTTACTAACATTTCCTATATTTCAAGTAAAAATAAGTATGCAGTAATTTTTCTAGTGTCCCAGACTATGCCTCTACGCATTTTTTTACAGTTTAAATGATAATGGTGCCATTTTATAGCAGAAAATGTGAAAAACAAGCAAAAAATTGAAAAAAATTGAAAAAGTGACTGTAAAAACGTGAAAAAATAAGATTGGCAAAATGTAATGATAGGAGGTGGTAGAATAGGCCAAATACTACCAAAAACAAACATTCACTAAACAGGATAAATGCAAATTAAAATACTAAAAATGAAACAAGAAAAACATAAAACAAGAGAAGTAAAGTTTTTCGTAGAACAAAAGTTGCTCAAAATTACCTCCTGAACACGGGAAAAACAAAAATATTCGAAAAAAAATTTGGGCAGTAGAGGGTTAAAAGTATTTTTTGCAATTCCACTGTGAAACTGTCAACTTTTCCTGCCCTTCTGGAGAAACGAAACGGCCTACTTTTCCCTACCAAAAATAACAGAATGGAAAATTAATACCTTTCAATAACAGTGCTGAAAAGTTCTACTTTTCAGCACTGAAATGGGTGCTGAAAAGTTGAACTTTTCAGCACTATTATCGAAAAGTAACATTTTTCAATATTGTTTTGTTTTGAATGATGAATTTACTAAACACATGAATGTTTGACATAAAATTCCATTAAATAAGCGTTTTTCGGAATTGCAAAAAATTTTGTAAGCAACTCGTTGCAAAACTTGATTTTTTCAGCACTCGTCGTATTTATCCAACTCGGTAAACCTCGTTGGATAAATGTACAACTCGTGCTGAAAAAATCTTCTTTTTGCAACTTGTTGCATAAACTACTATTTTAAGATTTCGTTACAGATTAAATTATTTTCGCCTATTGATTTTTAATTTTGTTTTTGAAAAGTAACATGAAAAGACATTTTTACTGGGCAAAATGTCATAAAAAAGTTATTTTAATAGTTAGATTGTTTTGGTAAATTTGGCTTTGATATAAAATTCAATTAAATGTACCAAATTAAAATAGTAGCAAACCAGCAAAAACTATTAAACTGTATTTGTCGTACATTAATAAAGGGGCTCAATAAATGACAATGCGCATGCCCTACATTTTGTTTTCAAAATATATATAAAGCAAGTATAAATTTTATTTTGAAATTAGTAAAAGTTTTGTTAAGATTTTTTTTAAGTTTATTGAAAAATAATATATAATAAAGCATAAAAAGTAGTTTCTGTAAGTTTAACATAAGATTTTCATAGTTATTTTAATATATTCCACGTTCCGCGAAATTTCCGTGAAATTTGATGTTTTGAAATTAAGGTCCCCGTGAAATTTAAAATTTTTGAGCGTGAAAAATCCTTAAGCCTAATAATAACTTTTACTAAGTCAGAAGAACTGAGATTAATGGTATCATCTAATTCTGAGTTTAATACAAATTTTACTGTCCCATAATTTCGCTGCCGGCCACCAGGTATTTGGTAGGAAAACACAGAAATCTACCTAAAATCTACCTTTTTTGCAAGGTTAAGACTAACCAACGATCACGGTCATTGACAGACGACTACTGAACTTACCGTACATCTCAAACACCCTTTCTCATACATGACGCAAATCTCTAACAAGCCTCGCGGGCATTCGGGAAAGCCATCCCAGTCGTTTTGCTGATGCTAATCCATCAAAAGAATTCGGCGCGCGATGCCCGTGTCCGTCCGCGTACCATTCAGACAAGAGCTGACAGGTGACTTAATTCGCGAAGATAAATGGTCAACGACCGGCTTTCCCAAAGTGGAGATTTCGGGGAGGTTAACTTTCAACGTGGAGTTCACCGTGGAGTTGATTGGAGGTAGCTAAATGACGGGGTGTAGTCCTTGGACGGATCGCCGAGCTTCCGGACACTTCCATATCCGAAGAGTGTCCCCGAAAAAAAACGAGCAGAGACATTTGATTAATCACTCAAACGCAAACCGGAGGGTAATCATTATTAGCCGTTTCGTGTCCATATTCGGCATAAGCCACAGATACTTAGCGGGTGGAGCGGCGTTGATGTCTTCGGCTAGAGACCTTCTTGGTCGCCGTAATTACGGCTGCCGTTGATGGGATGTCCCTGAACTTTATGCCTCTACCTCTACATCTGATTCTGGGCAGACGTAATCAAATTAGCCAGATCTTCCCTGCGAGCATCACGACGATACCTCTGGCGTAGAATTGTTGCACGTCCCAAGCAAAAAAAAAAACTCATAAAGCCCATAAACAAAGTTGCCGTAATCATAACAATATCACTTAATGACGCAGCTCCGACCAAAGTTTTCGCACCAAGTTCAACCGGCTCTGGCTGCTCTGTGAACTGTGGAGTATGCAAATTGGCTCATTTGGGATTCAGCGGGCGACACCACCGCAAGACACGGCAACGCCCCACAAACGCCGAGTCTAGAAATTGGTTTGTGAACCGCCGGGATGAGAGTGTCCTTCGAAGACGCGGTGACATTTCTTAGTTCCTGTCCTGGTCGCGTCCGCGATATGGCTCTGAGTCGGCGTCCATAAATCACGCTTTGTGGTATTTCTGGAGACGAAAAGGTTCTGGAGTTGTTCTGGGATGAAGCTTCTTTTTGATCCACACGGAGAAAAATCAGTTCACAAAATCGAGAACAAACGCTCACGAAATTTGGAACTACGAACAAAATGTTTAAATTCCATGTTTCGTTTTTGAAAAACGTACATTGAAATTTAACACTTTGTTCATGGTTCCGAATTTCATGAACACTTGTTCACGATTTCAGGAACTGATTTTTCTCCGTGTAGGTAAATCTTGATTGAATTACATAAGGTGCCAAATCCTTCATATTGATCATCTTTGTGACTTGAACCCTGTATCAAGAACAAATTGGCCATAGCTGTCAAACGACCTAAGCAGGACGATGACAACAACCACAAGTTTGCGGTGAGCGTCGTTTGCGCGGAATTTATGCCGGGTTCCGCGAGGGTCTACCCCCTCGGACATTACCATAAGAATAGAGATAGCATCTTTCACCTCTCGGCGGCGGTCGACGGCACTCGAAGATCGTCGTCGTCGTCTTGCTGTTGTTGTCGTGTGCTAATCTCGTCACATATGCGCCATTCAACTTACTTTGGCGGTCGTTGTCGGTTAGAGCGGAGCGATTCCGATCTCCGCCCGTTGACGTCTTGGCCTAAGGGTTAGAGTACCCGTTTGGTCGATAACCTGGCCTGGTGAAGAGATGTCCAGATCTCCTGACGTGCCGGCCCGATTGAGCTATCCCGACAGCGGTCGCGTCAGCAATTTGTCGTTTGAAGTTCTGGTGACCATCCGTTTTTTGGGACATGTCGCGACATTCTTCGACACCTCGCGACGCTCCATTAGACCGCGCAAATTTTATGGATCTGGGCCGAGCGCGCGCGCGCGAGTTATGAAAAGTGTTCATTGTATTCGCGCCAATTCTTGAAAGCAGAGTCGTCGTCTCAGTCGCAATTTGGTTCCCATTCGCGCCAAAACCAACAATGCCATTGTGGTGGCCAGAAGTGTCTCAAAAAGTGACAGGTCGGCCGGCGAAGACCGCCGGCGTGTATGCAAACAATTAAATCAATTCAGAACTGCGAGTTGCGCCGACTCACGATTTCACCGCGGGTCTATTGAACGCCGCCGCCGGCTTGATTCGAATTTAATTGTGATAAATGAGCCCTGGTGTAAGAGAGACATCGCAGGTTTCTTTCAATTTCGGGGCGAGGATTAGAATCCGCTTCCTGGAACCTAGAGATAATCCATCAATCAGCGATCGCCAGCAGCGGCAACCTGCGGTTGAAAGTGGTCTACGGAGCTTACAGGTTCCTAGTTTGGAGAGCAATTCCCAACAGCAGGGTTCCATCTGGTACCAGATCGTACCTCTCATCGGCAATCAATCAACCGGACTTCTGTTTGTTCGAGCTAGGAGTACCTGAACATGATCTGGATCCCCGAAAACCCACAGCTCCCCCAACTTGCTGAATATCGTAGACCCTCGTCGAACAGACAGCAGGTTTCTTGGCCAACTGTACGCGAAGCAAGTTTTGGAGGTCACCTTAGTTTACACAACAAGCTACGCGTAGCGTTCAGGGTCTCCAACAGGCGCATACACACGATATGTGGAGTCGCCGCTGCCGCCGCCGCACAGGTCGACGATCGGCAAGAAATATTAATTAGCCCATAAATAATTCGCTCGTTTACGCACATATTAGAGGTATTTACACGCAGGTATCGCGTGCCGTTGAGGCTTGAATTTGAGCCGGCTTTGGCAGCTATTTAAGGCCGGAGGGGGGATAAGCTAACCCGGTGATGAGGATCGGTACGACTTAAAAGCGGATAATTTGGCATTTTTCAGAACTCCGCTAGGTTCGTTTAAGGACCAAGATCAACTTCCCAAAACAGTCAAACTGCAAGCAAAACTTATTTGGGAATACCGTGGAGATTTTCCCTTGTCCCCTTAAAAAAGTAGAACACTTCCCATTTTTCAAATCCCTTTCCTTGCACTAGTGCGCGGTGAAGTTGGGAGCGGCCAGCAATCGATGGCTGTCATGGTGTTGTTCCACGTGCAGAACGTACCCCTCAACTACCGTTCGTTTCGACTGCATTCACAGAAAAAAAAATCATGGTAATATTACATCTGGGAAGAGGTACATCTTTTATGTCAGAAAAAATGTGTAATTTTACCTCTGAAAACGTGTAATTTTACCACTATTCTGGTGTAATGTCTCTTTTTCAGTCTAAATTGGTTACTAAAGCCCTATGTCAATTTTTATGTACAACGGTAAAAAACAAGATCAAAAACCATTTCTGATCACTTTTTTTCATTTTCATGCAAAAAAAAATAATGACAAGACAACATTTTTTCGATGGATCAACTATGGTCCCCTTGGAACGAGCTGTCAAGTACACAGCAAAAAATACGATGTTACATCGCATGCAAAAGCATGCACATCACCTTTGTGAGAAAAAGCATGGGATCTGGTACGTTTCGCCGAATGTCGTTTCGCCGACGGTCATTTCGCCGAATGTCGTTTCGCCGAATGGTACGTTTCGCCGAAAGTCATTTCGCCGAATGGACGTTTCGCCGAATTGAATAAAAATTAACTTTTTTGTAAATTTATGCTATTTGTTCGCTGCCATCTATAAAAATTTAAAAAGTAAAGAACGTCTCATGTTTCAAAGAATGCAACAACTCACAGAAATAATACAAATAATTTGCTTACAAAATTAAGAATGCAAAAACTATCAGAAATTTTTCTAAATGTTATGCTAAAAATCAAAAGAACTGCTCATGTTTGAAAGATTGCAAAACCTCCCAAAAATTATAGAAATAATATGCTTAAAAACTAAACATACATAAACTTACCCAAATAATGGAAAAATATGCCAAAAATATAGAATGCAAAAACAAACAGCAATTTTGCAAAATGTGGTGCTGAAAACCAAAAGAACTGCTCATGTTTGAAAGAATGCAAAAACTCCCAAAAATTATACAAATAAATTGCTTAAAAAACAAAGAATGCAAAAACAAACAGAAATAATCTAAATTATAAGCAGCCAATTAAAATAAATGCTCATGTTTGAAAGAATGCAAAAGCTCACAAAAATTATACAAATAATTTGCTTAAAAAACAAAGAATGCAAAAAGAAACAAAAATAATCAAAATTATAAGCAGAAAATAAAAAAAAAACTGTTCAAGTTTGAAAGAATGCAAAAACTCTCAGAAATAATTTGAAAAATATGCTAAGTAAACAAAGAATGCAAAAACTATCGGCATTCTTTCAAAATGTTATGCTGAAAATCAAAAGAACTCCTCATGTTGGAAAGAATACAAAAACTTACAAAAAATATACAAATAATATGCTTAAAAATCAAAGAATGCAAAAACAAACAGAAATTTATCAAAATTATAAGCAGAAAATTAAAAAAACTGCTCATGGTTAACAGAACGCAAAAACTCACAGAAATAATTCAAATGATATATTAAAACAAGAATGCAAAAAAACTAACAGAAATTAATGCAAAAACTCACAGAAATGATTTAAAATTGTTTGCTGTAATTAAAAACTGCTTATATTTGAAAGAATGCAAAAACGCGCACAATTTTTTTCAACTAGATTATTTTTTAAGCGATTGTTTATGCATGTTTTGATGCATAAACTTATAAAAATAACATACTAAGAAACAATTTTTTTTTTTTAAGATTGCAAAATCACCTTTTAGGGACATTATACTTTTTAAAAATATTGTAATACAATTTGTGTCCATTTTATATATTTATTTAACGATTATTTGTCAATTCGGCGAAACGTCCCATTCGGCGAAACGTCCCATGCGGCGAAACGACATTCGGCAAAATGACCTTCGGCGAAATGACTGTCGGCGAAATGACTGTCGGCGAAATGACTGTCGGCGAAACGACATTCGGCGAAATGTTCCACACCCAAAGCATGTAATATTGTATGAGAAAACGTGTACACAAAAAGCATGTACCGAAGAAAAAAATCAGGTCTGCTCAAAAAATAACATCAATCCGGCGAGAGTCATATTCAGATTACCAAGTCCGCGCCCCAACCCACTCGGCTATTTCGCCGCTATGAAAATAGTTGGATCTTCACCGATGTAGCTGTAGGTTCCCCATACGTCGTATGCAGTTAACACAGTACATATTAGACGTACGGAAAACCTACTGTTACATTGGCATTGATCCGACCAATTTCATTGCGGCGAGATAGCCGAGTGGGTTGGGGCGCGGACTTGGTAATCTCAATATGACTCTCGCCGGATTGTTGTCATTTTTGGGGTGAGCAAACCTGATTTTTTTTCTTCGGTACATGCTTTTTGTGTACACGTTTTCTCATACAATATTACATGCTTTTTCTCACAAAGGCGATGTGCATGCTTTTCCATGCGATTTTACACAGATTTTTTTTGCTGTGTAGGAACTTTTCTGTCAAGAAGGACCGCGAGGTTAATTTTTCAAAATTGATTAAAAAATCCATTTTAAACTCTTTGTGGTCGTACAAAGGGTCATTGTACTCAGAAAAAAAAGGTTTATCGCTGTAAACAATAATATCAGTAATCTAAGCTTCATTGTAGGACCCAATTGAGGTAAAATTACATCATAAAAGAGGTAATATTCAACCTTCCAAAATTACAACTTCCAAATTTACATTATTTTTTGCTGTGTTGTTATTATTTTTGGCTGCTCTGTTCTTATCAATCGACGGCCATCAAAAACTTGCACGCGTGCATCGAAGGCCTCCAAAGAAACAATACCACGTGCCAACACAATTCAAAATTGAAGGTTTGAAAGTTTGGATGTCGGTCGCCCCTCGTCCAAACCTCCAAGACCCGCGCGCGCTCGTTTGGTTTTCATTAATCAAAACTACACCATAGTAGTTGGAACACAACCTGCTTGCGCTCGCGCTCGCACGCTAATCGGCCTAGATTTAAATATTAACTAGCCATCTTGAAGGGATTGGCGAGGGGCGTGTCAACCACGCGAGGAGATTCCTCGAGGGCTCTCTTTTACGAGAGTTTTGTAATTACATCGCGAGCGCTGCCGGCTGGTCAAAGGGTAGTCACCCTGGGGCCAGATCTTACCGCGTGCCGTTCGAAGAATCTCGTTTAATTGCTCAACGCAGCCTAATGCGCGCAACTCAATTGCATCTACATCTTGGAAGCTTATCACCAGGCTTCGCCTGGTGCGTCGAATCCCTGGGCTAGGACGATGCACCCTGAGGTTGTCGCGTCCGCCGCAAAACCAGCAGGTGACCTCTCCTCGGCGACCGGTTTATTGCGCGATCACGCAACACGCGCGATAGAGCTTGACAAATTCCTTTTAATTTGTGCGCAGTTTAGTGTAATCACTGGCGGTGACGATCGCGAGTTCGCGTTATTTGAATATCGGCACAAGCGCGCACAAGTGGAAGTTACGTCTCAGCCGAGATGACGTCTCGAGGGTGCAAATTGAACGTGCCGTTAATTAGCACTTCTCCGATAACCCGGTACACACTGATGTAATCCTTTCCAACTCTCTTCGCATTGCTCGGCAGTGATTGGATTCCAAACTTTACGATCTCCGCTCACGATCATGTCTTTCGAGGGTCATATCAAGTTTGTAATTTTCATTCCCAGCGTTAATTACCTCGACTTGACTTGGCGATTTTTTTTTTGCTCCTCAATTTTCCAATTTATTCATTCTTCGATTGCTCTCCAATTTCCAGTCAGCCAACTTTGTTTGCTGCTGACCTCCTCCTCCTCCTTCGCTCGATTAATCCAATTGCCGAATCAATCTCTCAAGTGTTTTGTTTGCGGCCAGGGGTGAGCGCGCGCCGCGATCGCACGCTTGAGGGCCCCACCACCATATTCAAATTAAGATCTGGACGTTCTCGCGGGTATCGATGATATCTTCCAAAGTAATTGAATTCCACAAGTTCTTCCGACACACAAAGAGCTACTCGAGAGAATCGCTCGGAGGAAGAGAAAAAAAATCCAGATCAATTCTTCGCGATCATTGGGCCACTTGAGACGGGCTGCTTTCAAGCATCGGAGAATGGGTTCTTCCTGTTTGGAGGAACCGCTCAAGAGCGCGCGACTCCAAAAGAGAACCACAAGTTCTTGGTCAGCAGATTCTTGGAACCTCTTTGGTTGGTGGTTTTTGCTCTTGACATCAGGGGGGCTATTCAGCTGCTTTGTGATGGATCATCAATCCAGCGTGGACTCTTGGTGTCACTCGGAGAAGGTGTCCTCTGATGTGGTTAGGCTCGGACCGAATGACGAAGAAATGAATTAAGCACCGGACAACGTTTTTGAATTGTTGTACTTTGATTCTACGACTCGCCGTGAATGGTTTGATTGGTTTTGTTTGCCGAATCGTGATCTGACAAGCATTCTCTAAGAGCTTAAGTTCATGCTTTCATTACATAATCTTGTTCTTTTTGAACAATTGGAGCTTAAATTCATGAAAAAACTCTTCAGTACAAATTGACATGAAAAATCAAAAACAAATATACAAAAACAAAAATGACAAAAAAAAACAAAAATGACAAAAATCTCAAAAATGACAAAAATGACAAAAATGACAAAAATGACAAAAATGACAAAAATGACAAAAATGACAAAAATGACAAAAATGACAAAAATGACAAAAATGACAAAAATGACAAAAATGACAAAAATGACAAAAATGACAAAAATGACAAAAATGACAAAAATGACAAAAATGACAAAAATGACAAAAATGACAAAAATGACAAAAATGACAAAAATGACAAAAATGACAAAAATGACAAAAATGACAAAAATGACAAAAATGACAAAAATGACAAAAATGACAAAAATGACAAAAATGACAAAAATTACAAAAATTACAAAAATTACAAAAATTACAAAAATTACAAAAATTACAAAAATTACAAAAATTACAAAAATTACAAAAATTACAAAAATTACAAAAATTACAAAAATTACAAAAATTACAAAAATTACAAAAATTACTAATAAATTACAAAAATTACAAAAATTACAAAAATTACAAAAATTACAAAAATTACAAAAATGACAAAAATTACAAAAATTACAAAAATGACAAAAATTACAAAAATTACAAAAATTACAAAAATTACAAAAATTACAAAAATTACAAAAATTACAAAAACTGCAAAAATTACAAAAATTACAAAAATTACAAAAATTACAAAAGTTACAAAAGTTACAAAAATTACAAAAATTACAAAAATTACAAAAATTACAAAAATTACAAAAATTACAAAAATTACAAAAATTACAAAAATTACAAAAATTACAAAAATTACAAAAATTACAAAAATTACGAAAAATACAAAAAATACAAAAATTACAAAAATTACAAAAATTACAAAAATTACAAAAATTACAAAAATGACAAAAATTACAAAAATTACAAAAATAACAAAAATAACAAAAATTACAAAAAATACAAAAATTACAAAAATTACAAAAATTACAAATATTACAAAAATTACAAATATTACAAAAATTACAAAAATTACAAAAATTACAAAAATTACAAAAATTACAAAAATTACAAAAATTACAAAAATTACAAAAATTACAAAAATTACAAAAATTACAAAAATTACAAAAATGACAAAAATGAAAAAAATGACAAAAATGACAAAAATGACAAAAAATGACAAAAATGACAAAAATGACAAAAATGACAAAAATGGCAAAAATTACAAAAATTACAAAAATTACAAAAATTACAAAAATTACAAAAATTACAAAAATCACCAAAATTACCAAAATTACCAAAATAACAAAAATTACAAAAATTACAAAAATTACAAAAATTACAAAAATTACAAAAATTACAAAAATTACAAAAATTACAAAAATTACAAAAATTACAAAAATTACAAAAATTACAAAAATTACAAAAATTACAAAAATTACAAAAATTACAAAAATTACAAAAATTACAAAAATTACAAAAATTACAAAAATTACAAAAATTACAAAAATTACAAAAAATACAAAAATTACAAAAATGCCAAAAATGAAAAAAATTACAAAAATGAAAAAAATGACAAAAATGACAAAAATGACAAAAATGACAAAAATGACAAAAATGACAAAAATGACAAAAATGACAAAAATGACAAAAATGACAAAAATGACAAAAATGACAAAAATGACAAAAATGACAAAAATGACCAAAATGACAAAAAATGACAAAAATGACAAAAATGACAAAAATGACAAAAATGACAAAATTGACAAAATTGACAAAAATGACAAAAATGACCAAAACGACAAAAATGACAAAAATGACAAAAATGACAAAAATGACAAAAATGACAAAAATGACAAAAATGACAAAAATGACAAAAATGACAAAAATGACAAAAATGACAAAAATGACAAAAATGACAAAAATGACAAAAATGACAAAAATGACAAAAATGACAAAAATGACAAAAATGACAAAAATGACAAAAATGACAAAAATGACAAAAATGACAAAAATGACAAAAATGTCAAAAATGACAAAAAATGACAAAAATGACAAAAATGACAAAAATGACAAAAATGACAAAAATGACAAAAATGACAAAAATGACAAAAATGACAAAAATGACAAAAATGACAAAAATGACAAAAATGACAAAAATGACAAAAATGACAAAAATGACAAAAATGACGAAAATGACGAAAATGACCAAAATGACAAAAAATGACAAAAATGATAAAAATGACAAAAATGACAAAAATGACAAAAATGACAAAAATGACAAAATTGACAAAAATGACAAAAATGACCAAAATGACAAAAATGACAAAAATGACAAAAATGATAAAAATGACAAAAATGATAAAAATGATAAAAATGACAAAAATTACAAATATTACAAAAATTACAAAACTTACAAAAATTACAAAAATTACAAAAATTACAAAAATTACAAAAATTACAAAAATTACAAAAATTACAAAAATTACAAAAATTACAAAAATTACAAAAATTACAAAAATTACAAAAATTACAAAAATTACAGAAATTACAAAAAATACAAAAATTACAAAAATTACAAAAATTACAAAAATTACAAAAATGACAAAAATGACAAAAATGACAAAAAGGACAAAAAGGACAAAAAGGACAAAAAGGACAAAAAGGACAAAAAGGACAAAAAGGACAAAAAGGACAAAAAGGACAAAAAGGACAAAAAGGACAAAAAGGACAAAAAGGACAAAAAGGACAAAAAGGACAAAAATTACAAAATAGAAAAAAAAATTACAAAATAGAAAAAAAATGTCAAAAATGACAAAAATACAAAAATTACACAAAATTCCAAAATCGCAAATAAAAAAATTAAAGAATTTTGCAACACCTGATTTAATTTGTTAATCACATTGTTTCAGGTTTTTGACTCGAAATCATCAAAACAAACAAAGGCTCTATTTACAAACAATTTCCAACTAATATCGCGTAGTTATGCTCATTTGGCGCGTCCAATTTCGAACCGGCCATTTAAACCAATTTCGATAGTTTTGTGCAGTTTATTGGTCATTTATCGCGAACCCGCCCGTCATGATCCAATTTTCCGTTCTTTGACCCTGATCCTGAATTTTGTGCGCGGCGGCTACGCACAAAAATTCCGAAATTGAACCATCAAACCTCCAAATTGGTCCGAATTTGGCCGATGCCAAAGTTGTTTTTGATGTTCTGAGTTCGAATGAAAAAAAAAAACACATATTTTTATGAGGAGACCCTGCCGGGCAGCAGCCTTAAATTGGCCAATTAAATCATTTACATTATTAAACACCTAATTTAGCGAATCGCCTGTTTTTTTTTTATTCTGAATTCCCTTCACCTCGCGCGATCCTCGCGCGATCTACCCAAAACAGTCCGCAAATTCCGCGCTTCTCCGATCTCCGATTCTGTTTCTTTTTTTTTGGCGCAAAAATCACGCAAACCAGCGCATACAACCTGCAGTGTGTAGCAGTGGTCGATCAGCAATTAATTAACCTTTCAATTTGTTCTCTCTCTTCTGTTTTCATGCCTCGTTACAGGTACGTATCGGAATAAACCAATTTAGGGGGCACCTTACCTCTCCCCGCCGTCTCGCTACCGCCAAGGTACGCCGGTTGAAAGTCTCGGTTTGAGTTGTTCTTCCTTCTCGACGGCGAAGAACCTCGGCGATCGATTTTCGAGACCGGTAGTGGGTAAGTGGGCTGCCGAAAAACCGGCCGCGGCCAAACAAGATTTCAATCGAATGGACCAACCGCCAATCGATGGACCAGAGTTGGATAGCTGCTCAATGCTGTACTCCAAAACAAGAGAACAAGAGTTGCCTCGACGAGACTTTTGGGAAAGAAGGGGCACTCTGCGAGAAACACTTTTTGAAGAATCGTTGAAGGCTGCGCGCGCGCCTGGGTCTGCTACCAAATACTCGAATGCAAAGAGAGATCTTGATCAGGTACAGTGAAACCGGGGTGGTTTGACAGTTGGTGACTTTTGAGTTCACAATATATAGCCGATCGAAGCTGCACTGTACCTCCTTGTACGGCGCAACGGTTGGGCAAGCGATCCCTGAAGAGAATTTCAATGATCGTCAATAGGAGCGCGATCGGAGTCAATAGTGATTTTACAACCACTGCGCTCTGCCAATGTTCGCAAAAATGTCCCAAATGCATTTTAATCACTTTTGTAGTAATATTTTGTTGGCCTTTTGTCTTGCATTTTTACCAACCTGCTGTTTTTGCAAGTGACATTTATGCGAAAAAGTTAGTGCTTTGCCACACTGGACTATAAACTGTCAGCTCTGGAATGTGTGCAGGCCTAGGTCAGGGCTGGTATAGGCTAATTGATGGGTTCTCTCTCTCGCTCCCCAGTCAACCGGGAGATTTATGCAACACCTGGCCACCGAGCCCGGAATTGGGGCTAATGGTCAAATTGACGTAACTGCAATGATTTGTGCGAGTCGTAATTTAGTGCATGGTGTGTTTTTGGAATCTACAACAAGTTCCGTGACGATAAATTTTCAAAGTTGATTGAGCGATGATAGATTTGGATTCTGATGGATGATCTCAAAAATGGTTTGGGATTGATTGTTTTAAAAGATATGTCCATGTCAGGTATCCCAGATTGCCAAGATGTCTGGTCAACTCCTTTTAGTGATATGCAGTTAAAATTCAGAGGAACTCAACAAATCTCGACTTTTTTTTATTAGTTCCTATACAAATATGAAAGACAATAGCTTATAGGACCTTTTCAAGAAAAAACTCTGGAAATACAGAATAGCGATGATGCATGACAGGGTTTTCAGATCTTCTAAATTTATGAATCTTTAAATATTTCTTTAAAAAAAATCTTTAAAATGCTTTGCTGAATTTGAGTAAACTCAACCCCTGTAGGTTGGTCACTTTTTCGTTTGAAACTTTTATAGTTTGTACCCCGTTGGTTGGTCAAAGTCAAACTAAAAAGTCACGAACTGTCACTTTTTACGTGGCCCTCACAAACACTTTCAAAACAAACGTTTGGTAGTGTGTGTAAGCTCTGTGTAGGGTGTCAAACTAAAAAGTGAACCCGTTCGTTTGACAACAGTTGGTGTCAAACCATCAGGGTTTGAGTGTAATTTAGTTTTTTAGACAGGGTTGCCAGAACTTAAATATCTCTTCACAGTTAGAATATTTTTAATTCAGTTCTTGACAATTACTCTAGTCAAAAATTCCTAATAAAAGTGATTTTATAAAAAAGTAATTCTCTAGAACTTAATTTTTAGGACTTTTTCAGAAAATAATGTCCCACGAAAAAACTGTTTGCCGATTTGTTAATTTAATTTTTGTCACTTTAAGTTAAATTCCTAAAATAATTATTTTTTTATATTTTTCCCCATCTTTTGCAATATTAAAATGACTCCGATTTTTTTTATAAATTGCATTGTTTTCAAGTAAAAAGCATTTTTAGCTTAAAAAAATTCGAAAATGTTTTTTTTTGCAATTTAAAACATGAAGAAAAAACCTTTCTACAAAGTAAAACTTTCGAAAAGCTGAGAAAATTTCCTACATATTTTTATGTTAGACTTAGTTATGCGCCTGCTGGTTGCTGAGATATATTCTTAAAAATATAAAATATGAGAAAAATTAGTTTTTCTCAGTGTTTCTTATTTACTTTCAATTTTCAACTGAAGATATCTCGGAAACTATTGGTTGGATATTGATAACAAATGAAACTATTGTGAAATTTTAGACTTTTTCAATAAAAATAATTATACAATTCAAGAATCAAGCCTAATATTTGAAATGGTCCAAAATAAGGGTTTGCAGCTCTTTTAAAATGTTATGCTTAATTTGTAGTTATTTTTATTGAATGAAAATATTGGAAATAAAACTAAGGTTTTCCGAGGTAGCACTGAGCACTCATTTTGCACAAATTTTAAGCTTTAAGAAACTGTATCTCAGCAACCAACAAACAATCAACTAAGTCTTAAAAGGAATATTGCAGGAAGGTTTCAGAGCCTTTCGAAAAATATGTTTTTAAATTGCAAATTTGCACATTTTTTGAACATTTTAACCTCCAATTGCCTGTAACTTGACATCAGTGAACTTCATTAAAAAAAAAAATATTTTTCAGTGGTACAGTCATCCCTCATATTCGGAACAGTTTACAGATCGGCCAATGTTCAGAAAATCATAGAAAATCGATAATTGAACTTGATGATTCGCTTTTACCTTCATTTGAAAGCTTTTCTTGCGATCTTTCGAATGCTGTATCAAACAACTGCAAATTTTAACTTTTATATCAAGTTTTTGAAGAAAAACTTTGACCCTTGAAATCCACAAATTCGGAACACTTTTTTCTTACGGATGTAAACAAACTTTGGTTCTCTCCATGAGTACACATTTTTTACAAAATAATGACTTCACGCACTGAAACCAACGAAACTCAAGCTTAGTTATGTTTTATGAATGGTCTGATAACATTTTTTTTGTGAAAATATCAGTTAAATTCAGGTGTTCCACAATTGTGGGAGGCACAATAACATCCCACAATCATGGAACAGGCAATTTGGAGGCAGAGTTTTGCTGCTCTGGATAAAGTAGTCTTGAAATGGGGTTTTTTGTTCAAAAAGTACTACTTTTACTAGTGAAATAGCAAGAGAATGTCCAAATGAAGGTCCTAATAATAGTAGGGTCGACACAATAGCTGCATTTGGCATGTTATTGACAAATTACCACAAAAGTGTTCCGAATTTGTGGGTGTTCCGAATATGTGGGATGACTGTACATTTGATTTTGCATCTAAATATTAATTTTTGGTTTCGTATGACCATGGCCGATATTTTCCTGATCATCCCACAAATTGTGTGGGAGCGGCCGTGGCTGACTGGTTACGGTGTTCGCTTTGTAAGCGAATGGTTCTGGGTTCGATTCCCATCTGCTCCCAACGAGAAAGTATAGGAAATATTAATCTTGAAACTCTGAACATGAACGAAAAATCAAAGTCGCTCGAGTCGGGGTTCGATCCCCCGTCCGTTGGATTGGTAAGCAAAAATGCTAACCACTAGGCCATCACTGTTTGGTGAGCTATGACTGGAATTAGTAATACTGTTACTATCAACTATATACGCGCTGGGTCCTTGTCCATTTGACAAGGGTTTGGAAGTTCTAAATAACGTTTGAATTTGATTGGTGCAAATGTTCTTCAGGGCGGGGCTTGTCGATTCAAGCTGAGGTACCTCGCGCTTGGCTAGCCAGCGTAGAAGTGGGTCACCGACCTTCCAAATGCCTATGCGAGTTATTTGCATGTAAAGAATGTAGATCTTAAAAATACATGGAAACAACTCAATTTGTAAGAAGTGGCCGCGTGGTGCCGTTTGGTTGGTTGCACACACACACACACACACACACACACACCTGATCAGCCCACAAGTTATATGGAAACTAATGTGGAAAAACGAATGATAAAAAATTGTTTCTTTTGACATACACAGCAAAAAAAAGTAGTAATCCAGCTGCGTGTAAAAGGCATGGGTGTTAAATAAATTTTGCATTATTTTATGAAATTCAATGCAATATTACACCCTGAAAAATGTAGCCCATCAGTGTGGGAAACGTACATAACCAAATGTCAATCTCATATATGCGCTTATCCTTCCCATTTTTCATCGGTCTGATGACCGAGCGGTGCCATTCCTTCCTATTGATTCTGGGTTTGAATTCCATTTGTTGCAACTTTTATTTTGTGTTTATAAAAATTGTACATGCAGTGTGTAATATTAAGGGTCTTAATTGACCAAGATGCACAGAAAAAAATAATATTGGACATACGAACATACGAAATAATACGAATTTATGTGTGATCCAGACGATTACACTGGATCTTAAGTTTACATCAACCGAGTTTACATGGGATTCATATTTTCCGTGTCGAGTAAATTTACACTTTTTTTCTGTTTGATGTGCATGCTTTTTCATGCAATCTTTATCATAAGATTCTTTGCAATACATGGAAACAAAAAAAAAAAGAAATCATCGAGAATCAAAAGTGGAAAAAAAACATTTTCAGTCATTTTCTCCGCTAAGGCTGATGGAATTCTGTCCGGATTTGTTCCATTCGGCCCAGTTTCGGGTCTTTTTGCTTGGTATTGAAAATCATAAAGTTAATAAAGTTGTTTAAGAGATACAACCTAAAAAAACGGTACAGCGATGATATTTTGTTTAACTTTCAAGTTAATCCCTATTTATAAGCAATCTTTATAACCAATCAGTGCATCGCTGCGAACGATTTGTCATAAATCAGAACTTCATTGTGCCGTGTCGGCGGAACCGTTTGCTGTCATCCAGGTCGGATGACAGCTCCCTGTATCATTATTGCTGAACAATGCGTCTGACGATGAAGTCACCCGCGCAGTCACCTTCCCGGGCAACAACCGGGTTTCGCGCGTAATATGACAGTATGACACATTGTGCGCGGTAGCTAATTTAGCGTCCCAAGTGATCCATTAGAATTTTTTTCGAGGTTTAACCGCCTAACGCCTTCAATCAACCCCGGGACTCCACATATCACACGTTCCGTAACGCGCACAATAGGTCACGACGACGTCCACCTGTCTGTCACACGACGGCGTTTGCAAGTTTTTGGCGTCTGGCTCCGCGTGTAGGACGGTCGTCACGCGAGTTCTTGACTCGTTCTCAGACCGACCAATATGGAGTTGGGTACCTTGAGTACACGCACGCGCGACAGCCGTGATTAGGTTGTCGACTTATGACGGACGAATCAGCCAGCATAAGAGCCCTTAACGAGATTGACAGCTCTTTGACATCGCGCTCGTTCGTCCACGTGACGCGCGACATTTGGAACTGTCACAGAGCTGTCAAAGCTTGTGTGATGGGGCTTTAGAACTTTCATCGTCGGGACGTCTCCAATTATTCACACCTCAACGTTGATTGAAGAGTTGGGTTCGGTCAAGGTTGTTAAATGTTAAGCTATTCCCGTTATTTCGAGACGATTAGATCGCAACTTTGATCAGCTTTGACAGGGCAACTCTCGCGGGGCTTGACATTTGAACAACCCCGCGGGGGGACGCTCGGCACAACTAAAGACTAGACTCAGAACCCTTAAAACCAGTATATGTATGGAAATGACGCGCTTTCCAAGAACGAATAAATCACCTGCGGAGTTGCGGCGGCGGTAAATCCCAGCACGTCATTAGTGCCATAACTCATTCGCGCGAAAAGACGGTGCCAATCGTCGTCGGCCGGGCCGGATCAGAAGGCTCCGCTCGGAAAAGGCTTAACATTATTACCCAACCCCGGTGACCGGTTTGACACTCTCGCGAGTGTGTGTGTGTTTTGAAGCGACAATATGGGCTTGGCGAGTTGCGCGATGATGAAACATAAACATCGAAACCAGATTCGATGACACTTGACACGGTAATTTTGCGGCGGCGTCGTTGTGTGGGACTACCTCAAGTGACCTGGGGCTGGACTCGGTTGAAGGACAGTTGAGAGTGAAAGTTGGCAAATTCAACTGTATTTTATTTTCTCATAATTTCATATCCGGCTCCTTTTTAAAATTTCTTTGTACTATAATTCAACGCTAAAGCATCTAGTCACGTAACTTTGCAGTGATAAAACATCGCCGAAAAAATTTAATAGACCTCTAATCAATGATCGATGATCCTAACCTTATTTAACTCTTATTTGTTCAAATTGAATGTATGATAAAAGGTCGAAAGACATAAGGTCGAATGGACAAAAGGTCAAATGCCAAAAGGTCGAATGGATAAAAGATCGAAATTGGACAAAATGTCGAATGGACAAAACATCGAAAGGACAAAAAGTCGAATTTAGAAAACTCACAACAATATTTAAGAAGCAGACCTTTCCATTTTTCGGAACTGTTAGAAGAAAGTATGAAAAAATCTCAAAAATATTATGACAATCAAGAAAAGTTTGTTTTAAAAAATAAAAATCAACTTTCAAAATATTTTGGATGTTGAACCTTTATTTTCGAAGAACTGGCCATGTTTGACAGAATGGAAAAATTCACAAAAACATTACGTTGTTAAAAAAGTCGAACTTTTTGCCTTTCTTACTAAAGAAAGGTATACACAGAAAAAAAAAGTTGAATTTTGGAATGTTGAAAATTTGGTAGGTTGAATATTACCTCTTTATTTGTGTAATATTACATAAAAAATGTGTAAAAATGTGAACCTGATGAATATTCATCAAAAACTGATGAAAATTCATCATTTTCTGGGGTAAAATTTATCATTTATTTTGCCACAAAATCTGTCACCATTTCCTGATGAATATTACCATCATTTTTTTTTTCTGTGTAGGTTTTACTTTATGGCTGGACGTCATTTTCATCTTCGTTAATATTACGATTTAGCATGAATTTTCATCGGAAAAATCGTCAAAAAATCACACTGCATCGATTTTCGACGCTCTATCGATTCACCTTGACAGAACTCGTCTATCTCCAACCCTCAAAGTTTGAGAAAATAAATTCCGTGGAGTTCGAGTAATGTTCGTGTGTGGTAAATTTTTTGCAAAATTTTTTGTCGCGAAGTCCTCGGCTCTCCTATTTTCGATTTTGATTGTTCCAAGTGCATTTGAAAGCTGGTGTGCTGAACAAGGGTCATTTTGAGACCGAATTTAGAAATATCCATCTGTTTTCGGATGTGGCCAGACTTTTCAACAAAATACACAGTTTTCAAATGAAAATATGGTAATTTTTTTCATTTTCATATCTTTTATTTATCTTAAAAGTTGCATTTTTCGAGCTCTACAACCTCCCAAATTTTCATCCAGATTCATAATTTGGTTCTGGAGTTAGAGCCGATTGATTAACCTACCATAAGAAAAAAAAATCCCTAAAAAAGGTAAAAGCCCACCTGGTGACCTTCGCCAACATTTTTCATTTCTGATTTTATCCGAAATTTCTTTCTACATTCATAGTACAGACCATGAGTGAGCATCTGAAACAAATTTGACATCTATCGGCAATCCCGATCAATTTTTAGAACGATTTACTTTTTGCCTTTTGTTACTAAAGAAAGGTATAGGTTTTACTTTATGGCTGGACGTCATTTTCATCTTCGTAAATATAACGATTCAGCATGAATTTTCATCGGAAAAATCGTAAAAAATCACACTGCATCGATTTTCGACGCTTCGTCGCCAAGTCGTCAAGTTGAGATTCGAATACTGTCGCGAGAATGCTGGCGCATATATTTTGTGGCTCGACTTATACTCGTTTTGTAGTTGCTTGTCTACCGATGTTTCCTACAAGTTGTAAGACATGTAACATGTAAGATATCGTAGCTTTTCGGTTTCTTTTGCCTTGTCCGTTTATGCATAACTGTCCAATGTTTATGCAAAAACTTTTGTGGCATCGGACATTCATCCGGCTACAATCAATTTGTTTCCCGTGTGCTTCTAAAATCGCCTAAAAGTAGACTGCATTTTTTCGTGGTTCTTTTTTTGGGAGCCATGGTTCGTTCGCTCTTTTAAATGAACCGGCTCTTTGAGCGGATCGCTCTTTTTTTGCCCACAATAGCTCTGTAATCAATGATTGATGATCCTTATTTGTAAAAATATATATCAATCAAATCGCCGGTCAGTCCGTAAAAAAAACGTGCAAAGAATCGCCAATTCTAGTGCAGACTGCTCGCCAAACAACAATAGACCTCTTGGCGGTTCTTGAACCTACCGCCGTCAATCGCCGTTTAATAGTTACAGTTGATGAGGCCATTTATGGTGGCAGTCACCGCTGCCGCCGCACTTGATAGATTAATAGCTACTTCGCGAACTACACAAAAGTTCAAGCATGATGAAGAAGCTTGTTCTTTTTCGGTTGACATTTCGTGACCCGCAACGGTCAAATTAGGTCGTGTTCTAGTGCTCCAGGAAGTGTACGCGAACATACCGCAATCTAGCGGGCGATAGTAAAAACTTCAAACACGTCCATAAATTAAGCTCCTGTGGAACATTTAACGACGCAACTGATGGGATAGGTTTAATTGTCAAAGCCACTTATCGGCCAATTAACCTTTCGCTGATCGGCCAACCGTATTACACCGAAACACCGTTAGCTCGGATCGAAAGTTGTTAGTCCTTGGCGGTTTGTACCGGCCCGATAGAACGAGCGTTCTAAGTACGACCGGCCAAGCCCCGTCATCAATGAATGTCAGTGTCGCGCTAATCGCCGATAGACCTGGAGGTACCTGCCTGTCTGCCATCTAAACAATATTAATTACCCTGCGCGAGATCTTGGACATGGCCACTGGCGAGAATGTCACAGAGTAGCGCGCGTTTAAGGGGAAGAGGGACCTCTCTCGCACGTTGAAAAACGATCTCCTGCGCTGGACGGTGGAGCTGCGGATGCGAGGGAGGCGTTGAAGATCTAATTCAATTACCACGCCGTGATAAATGAACCCCTTTTGGAGAGGTAAGCTGTAAACATTGTATGGGTGCGCCATCTATTGGACGCTAGCGTAGCTCTTTCGTGATGTACAAGATTTTGGGAGTTTGATAAGCCTTCAAGGTCGAGGGGGCGTCCAATTACCCCGGCATGACAAATGGGCCACTCGGGTACGCGCTGGCAACAATGTTCGGCTGTAATCGCAGCAGCGCCATCTCTTGGGCGATAGCTTGGAACTCGATGCCGATTGGAGAGGCACCCCGCGGAGGCGGATCAATGCAGTTTAACGGCACGACCGACAGGTCGGGGTGTTGGTGTGATACGGTTCGCCGAGCTTGTCATTACGGTCATGACTGGGGCGTTCCGGGTCGCGTCGTCGTCGTTGCAGTCATCATCATAAACCGGACTCGCCTAAAAAGGCAACACTGAAGGGCACTCCTTCCATAAATTAGCATCGCTCGAACTCGAACTCATCGTCTACTCGCAAGTCTCGCGATGTTCTGCAGACGTACAGACACAGAGTGCTCTTCCGGATCACCGTCGTCGATCGTCAAAACTGTAATAAAACTTGTCGAAGCGCCACATGAATTACCGCGCGGCGTTAAGGCGTATGACTAATTTCGTATGCACTCTTCGCGGATGGATGTTCACCAGCAACAATGGGCCCATTAAAGTATGGATTCGGTGCAGGCCTAATAAAACAAAGCCATTTCTTTCGAGGGAGAGAGAGCAAAAATGTAGATTACTGCGCCTTTAAAATTGGAATTTCAAATCCACAATCACGACAAAGTCAGCGTCCCCCGCCAACAGCTACGAGTCGCTCTCGTACAGGACATTGAACTAGATGGGCGTGAACACCATCTCTACCTCCCTCTCTCTCTCTCTCTTCAAAAGCAATTTTATTGTCAATCATAGCTCATCATTTGAATGGTTATGAAATTTCAATGACTCGATTCTTTTCGCCTTAGCGCGACACTCCTCGAATTCTGGCCGCCCCCCGTAACGGCACTCTCAAGAAGTGTACTTGCTTTCGGGCAAAGTCATGGTTAATTCGTTCCGAAGGCACGACCTTCGCACTCGAAAAGGCAATTATGTGGTGTGTTGCATTCAAGAGATCAAGCGTCGAACCTTCTTTGTTGCGGCGATGATGGGCACGGATTTTTTTAGGGGAATTAAATTATGAATTGACGAAATTGTTTGCGGCACTTCTTTGGTTCAGCAAATTTAAATTGAGGATCGATTCTCAGGAGGTTACAGGTACCGTTACTGTACAATTTGAAAGTCAATTCTGGGAACAATCTACCATGGTAACAGTTAAGCAAATACACAGAAAAAAAATCATGGTAATATTACATCTGGGAAGGGGTACATCTTTTATGTCAGAAAAAAGGTGTAATTTTACCTCTGGAAATGTGTAATTTTACCACTTTTCTGATATAGTACTTTACTTTTCAGTCTAAATCGAGGTAAAATTACATAAAAAAGAGTGTAGATTTTTTCAGAAGGTGGGCATACATTTTAAATTTTCTGACAAATTTTGCTCAAATAACTAATGAAAATTTCTACAATTTTCATTTTCATTCCCATATTGTTTTGGTCACCGAGAAATTAGATTAATAAAGTTTTAATAAGACTATTTCGGTGAAAACTGACACAAATTTTCTTCTAACATTTGTGTCAGTTTTCACCGAAATAGTCCGATTAAAATTTAATTAACAATTTTCATTTTTGGCCATGCAAATCGACTGAGATAAAGCATGAGCATGGGCATGGTTGACTGCCAATAAGCTGCAACTCCGTTATTGACAGATCAGCTGAAGTTAAACAATGAATCAAAAATAATCAGTGGGAGCCAACCATCCGTTCACTGTTTAACCTCTGAAGATCTCTACTTTGTTAGTCAATACCGGCGCCCTCCCAAGAAGCCTGCAATTCAATGAAAGGGAGGAATGTTGATATTGGCTTTTCGGTGCCTCCCGAGGTACGATGCTATGGGGAAGACTTACATAACAGACCCGTCGGCGAGCCTTCCGAGCAACGATGCTATGGAAATTTCTTTCTGGTTAACACACAATATCACTCACACAAAGTTATTTTGCTCCACCATTATCTCGACGATCCAAAATGTCAGCGCGTCTTTCGATCACTATATAAAAATGGCTTTTTCACCGTAAAAAAATAACACCTTATTCGAAAAATGTATACACAATTTACCCGACGCCGTGCCTTCCGATCAACGTTGATATAGAAAGGGTTTTGAAAATCACAGAACAATTAATTAAGGTTACACAAGCACATAAAACACAAATTACTCAACGAAAATGACGCTCAAGACTCAAATAATTTAGTAAGGCAAGCGCGTGGCCTAGTCGCAGCACACAATTCACGACAAAAAAAGCGAAAAATATGTTTTACGACCACACGCTCCCCTTGCCAATTATGCGCTCTGAACACGATCACGAATGCCGCACAAAATGAACATCACAAAAAATCATCATCCCGGTACTGCTGCTAACACGATTCTCAAATCGACTGAGATAAAGCACTGCCTTAAAAGAGCTCAGGCTCACTGGCTAGTGCAACAGTTTAGTGTGGAAGATTAAAGATCAATTGAAAAGAAGGGAGCCCATCCCCAAGCTTAAAAAGACAGCCGAGCCTAACTCCAGGTAAATCTTACAGTAGGTGAATATTCCAGCAAAATGCTGAGAAGTGTGCACGACGAAAAATTGAAATGACTCAAAACACAAGTTTTCGATTTGCATAAAATTCTGCCGAAGGATTTTTCATCTTAAACCATTTTTCACCAGCAAAAATTCCGAAAATAAGAGAGGGGTCTCCCTCTAGGACCACCTGCAAATTAATGACAGGGGCGTGTCCCGCCAATCGATACAAATCGCAAATCGTAAATTTTTGCACACCTTTTCGACGGACGGAACCGGTTCTAATCTCGTTGCCCGGGTTCGGGCGTCAACTAATTGTGGCAATTAAGATGACAAATCGAGGTGGTCAAAAATTCCGCCGAAATTGAGCGCTCATATTTTTTTGTTCTGATTTTAAGGTAAAAGTTAATGAACTTTGAAGTTTGAGGATAAATTTGACAAAAAGCAGGTTCGTACGTCAATTTTCCCAGGCAACGAATTTCATCTCATTGGCACGACAAAGTCATCAAAATCTCGCACGCAAAACTGTCCTAAACTAAATCGTTAGCGGCGATGCTCAGCTCCTGGATGGCGGCGGTGCCAGATGGTAATCTGCGACTTCTCCCGTTAAGAGTCGGGTTTTTGTGTTTAAGGCGATTAAACAAAATTTTCCAACGAAACGACTCGACGTCATGCAAAGTGTCGGTGCTGAAAAGATGAGTATCGCCGATTAGGTCCGAGACTTGGGTAGACTGACTGTCGTCAGCTTCAACGTTTTACTACCTTCGGAAGGCTTTTCTTTCGTCGTTCTTTAATTGATACGAATTTAAAAGTGTGGCCATTTCGGGGCGTTGAACTCTCTGTGGGAACAACTCGCGTCAGATCAGCCCTTCGCGTCGTCGTGTGAGATGACTCACGACTTCAACATTGTTGTAGTCCCCACCGTCCTCTGCTCGTTAGATCGAAAGTTATACCCTACTACCGTATAGTTTGCCAATTAAGTTTGCCACCCCCGCGCCCACACTTGGCTTGGAGCTCACGTGGAATCGAGTCCTGAATCGAGATCGCGTGAATGAAGTTGTTGTTTTGCTGTTTTGTTTCCCCCCGGCGAAACTGTGTCACCAGGTCTTTTTGTGGGCGAAGAACTTCGTCGCAGGCAGCTTCCTTGCGGGTTCTACCATGTAGTTGACTAGCCCGAAAAAAAGTTGTATTCCTACGCGAGAAGGGGGCTCAACCATATTTGATTCGATTATTTTTTGTGATTTTCTTGCTTCACACGATGTCGGTGGTGAAGAGATTCCCATGAAGTGATCTTAATTGGATGAGATGGTACACGGAAAACAAAGTTTTCCAGTAATCGTGATTTTTGTACCATGAAAACGTAAATATCACGATTTTTACGTTACGATTTTTTAAACCATGATTATTGGGTATCAATAACCAAGAAGCCGTGAATAAATGTTCATGACTTGCCATGATCGATATCACTCTTAAACGTGAATAAAATTCATAATTTCATGAAATTCAACAAAAAATCATGAATATTTTTCATGAATTTGAAAATTCATAAAAGTTCGCAAAAATGTTGGAGTCATGAATACAATTAATAAGTTCATGAATTTGAATTCACGATTTCATGAAAAGTATCACGAATTCATGAATTGAAGTTCATGATTTCACAATTTTTTTTGTTGAGCAATTCGCCTATTGAGCAGTTCTCTAAGATTTCGGTCATTCGATTTTTTTGTATTTTTTAATCCGACTGAAACTTTTTTGGTGCCTTCGATATGCCCAAAGAAGCCATTTGGCATCATTAGTTTGTCCATATAATTTTCCATACAAATTTAGGGCTGGCCATACAAAAATGATGTATGAAAATTCAAAAATCTGTATCTTTTGAAGGAATTTTTTGATCGATTTGGTGTCTTCGGCAAAGTTGTAGGTATGGATATGGACTGCACTGAAAAAAAATGATGCACGGTAAAACAAATTTTGGTGATTTTTTATTTAAGTTTATGTCACTAAAACTTGATTTGCAAAAAAAAAACACTATGTTTTATTTTTTTTATTTTTTTATATGTTTTAGAGGACATCAAATGCCAACTTTTCAGAAATTTCCAAAATTAGCATTAGCATTAGCATTTGGAGGACGCCCCACCACCGGAAGGCTCCACAACGCTTATCCCACTGTTTTGGTGTGGTTGTGTTAGACCCTCATCCGGAACAATTGAGAGAGATACCATGTTTTCATCTTTTGATGAGTGTGTAATACAACCCAGGGCATAAGAGGGTCCTGGCCGGGTCCAAGCTATCCTCAGGGATGGGGAGGATCGTTAGTAAACACCTATCTAAAGTACGCAAGGACCCCTACGTCACCTTAGTGGTATAGATGTTTGTAGGGAGGTTTTGGACTCAATGTTAGTAGGAAAGGTAGAACCCTAGGATACACCTCGAAAGGCATTGCGGGTTGGTTGTAACAGTATTCCAAATTCCAATCTTTGCGCACCAAGTCGTCATGGCCTAGTGGTTAGCATTTTTGCTTACCAATCCAAAGGATGGGGGATCGAACCCCGCCTCGGGTGACTTTGGTTTTTCGTTCATATTCATCATTTCAAATTTCTGTGTTCTTAACTTTCTCGTTGGGAGCAGATGGGAATCGAACCCAAAACCATTCGCTTACAAAGCAAACACCGTAACCAGTCAGCCACGGCCGCTCCTCACTTTTCAGAAATTTCCAAAATGGGCAAAAAATCTTTGACAAAGTTATAATTTTTTGAATCAATACAGATTTTTTCAAAAATTCGAAATATTGGTCGCAAAAATTTTGCAACATCAGTTTTCGATGTAAAATCAAATTTGCAATCAAAAAGTACTTAAGTAAAATTTTGATAAAGTACACCGTTTTCAAGTTAAATCCATTTTCAGGTGACGCAGTTTTTTATTTATTAAAATAAGTGCACATGTTTGCACACATTAAGAAAAAATATTTTCTATAAGCTGAGAATATTCTCTATGACTTTGTTGATATGACCTTTAGTTGCTGAGATATTGCAATTCAAAGGTTTAAAAACAGGAAAGTTGATGTTTTCTAAGTCTCACCCAAACAACCCACCATTTTTCAATTTCGATATCTCAGCAACTTATGGTCCGATTTTCAATGTTAAAATATGAAACATTTGTGAAATTTTCCGATCTTTTCGAAAACAATATTTTTAAAATTTTCAAATCAAGACTAACATTTCAAAAGGGCCAAACATTCAATATTTCGCCCTTTTAAAATGTCTTGATTTGAACATGTGCAAACATGTGCACTAATTATAAAAAATGAAAAACTGCGACTTTTTTCAAAAACCTGAAAACAGATTTAATTTTAAAACGGTGCACTTTATCAAAATTTCACTTAAGTACTTTTTGATTTAAAATTTGATTTTACATCGAAAAATGAAGTTGAAAAATTTTTGCGACCAATATTTCGATTTTTTGAAAAAATCAGTATTGATTCAAAAATTCATAACTCGCTCAATGATTTTTTGCACAACCTGGAAATTTCTGAAAAGTTGGCATTTTATGTCCTCTAAAACATATCAAAAAAAAATTAAAATTGTGTTTTTTTGCAAATCAAGTTTTAGTGATAAAAAGTTAAATAAAAAATCACCCAATTTTTTTTACTGTGTATAATTTTTTTTCCAGTGTAGTCCGTATTCATACCTGGGTAATTCTCCGCCAACTCACACAGCAGTTGCCCCGATCCCTCTTCGATTTGCGTGAAACTTTGTCCTAAGGGGTAACTTTTGTCCCTGATCACGAATCCGAGGTCCGTTTTTTGATATCTCGTGACGGAGGGGCGGTACGACCCCTTCAATTTTTGAACATGCGAAAAAAGAGGTATTTTTCAATAATTTGCAGCCTGAAACGGAGATGAGATAGAAATTTGGTGTCAAAGGGACTTTTATGTAAAATTAGACGCCCGATTTGATGGCGTACTCAGAATCCCGAAAAAACGATTTTTCATCGAAAAAACACTAAACACGTTTTAAAAATTCTCCCATTTTCCGTTACTCGACTGTAAAAAATTTTGGAACATGTCATTTTATGGGAAATTTAATGTACTTTTCGAATCTACATTGACCCAGAAGGGTCACTTTTTCATTTAGAACAAAAATTTTTCCTTTTTAAAATTTTTTTTTCGTAAAATCAATTTTTTTTCGTAAAATCACGATAACTCGTGATGTTTATAAGCAAACCCCTTATGTCAATACATCAAAATTTTTGTAATTGTCTGCTCTACAACATTGTAGATTATGATACACTCTAAAAAATAACCCTGCAAAGTTAGAAAAAACACGAAATTTTAAAATGAAAATTTTTGTACTAAATGAAAAAATGACCCTTCTGGGTCAATGTAGATTCGAAAACAACATTAAATTTCCCATAAAATGACATGTTCCAAAATTTTTTACAGTCGAGTAACGGAAAATGGGAGAATTTTTAAAACTTTTTTAGTGTTTTTTTCGATGAAAAATACGTTTTTTCGGAATTCTGAGTTCGCCATCAAATTTGGCGTCTAATTTTACATAAAAGTCCCTTTGACACCAAATTTCTATCTCAAATTATTGAAAACACCTCTTTTTTCGCATGTTCAAAAATGGAAGGGGTCGTACCGCCCCTCCGTCACGAGATATCAAAAAACGGACCTCGGATTCGTGATCAGGGACAAAAGTTACCCCTTAGGACAAAGTTTCACGCAAATCGAAGAGGAGTCAGGGCAACTTTTCCCGATTTCGTGTGAGTTGGTAGAGAATTACCCACCTACAACTTTGCCGAAGACACCGAATCGATCAAAAAGTTCCTTCAAAAGATACAGATTTTTGAATTTTGATACATCATTTTTGTATGGACAGCTGCCAATTTTGTATGGAAAATTATATGGACAAACTAATGATGCAAAATGGCTTCTTTGGGCATACCGAAGGCACCAAAAAAGTTTCAGTCGAATTAAAAAATACAAAAATTAAAATTGAAGAAAAAATACCGATTTCGTAGAGAATTACTCTATTATGAAAAAGGGTGCCTCAAGATTCATTCAGTTCTCCTCAAAGGAATTTGGATATCGCAGCATTTCAAGCCTTTCTTAATTGTTCAAAAAAAACTCATAAACTTTGACCATCGATGACGTCAATCTGCAGAGATTGCACTGGAAGCTTCTCAATCACCAGGGCTTCCACCAAAAAAATCAAACCAGCCCCATTCCAGCGATCCAAGTACCTTTCGAAAGATCTCTTTGTCCTCCACTTCGAAAACGCCCGAAAAATTGGCGCCAAATGTCAAGAGCTCGTTAACAAAAAAAAGCACGCCACACTTGGGCAACACGCCACTCTCTCGAAACCACCGGTGACAAACTCCAAAGTTGTGCTGTTGGTACATCGGTCAAGAAGGTCAGCGAGCTTTTCCCATGGAGCTTACCCCGAAGAGCACCGTTCATAGTTCACGCGCCGGCTTGCGCGGGCTCTGTAATCAGTTTGGGAAAATCTGCAGCATCTCCGACAGAGTCTGAAGACCGACTCTGGTGAGAATGATCTGATTCTGCAGCTGCCCTATGTATGCAGGTCACTTGGAAAGGGTCTTGCACCTTTCCCGAGAGATGATGGGTATCCCGTTCAGAAAAAGAAAGGTACTTTCTTCGCGCGAGAGCAAAAATTATGATGTTTGTTTGGCCCTTGGCCCGCCAAGGGTCGCGAGAAAGGGCTGCGCGTCTCGGAAATCTGAACACTTTGGGACGACACCAATCAACAGCTTGGTTGTACCTCCTCTTTGCTGAAGGTAGATATTAAAGGGATGATAAGCCCGTTGGCTACCGTGGTGATGCGGCTCAGATCTCGAGCAGTTTGTGAGTCATCTTCGTGGGCAGGGTTGCCAGTTCGTCAGAAAATGTTTATTGTTACAAGAACTTCAGTAAATAGAAAAACAAAAACGAAGTAAGGCTAAAATCTTTTTGTGAAAATGAACATTTCGCGGCAAGCTTGTAGACACACATTTATGTATATCTTCCGTTTGAAAATCTGGCAACTCTGTCTCAAGTTATGACTACTCAAGTAACATATATGCAGCCGGATTTTACTAATCTGTATAAAAACTTTGGCCGGATCCGTAATTTTTGTATAGGTCCTGTAATGGTCCTGTATCTTTTCGAAGAATTTTCTGATCGATTTGGTGTCTTCGGCAAAGTTGATGGTATTTATTAGGACTGTTAAAGAAAAAATATGTGGACGCTTTTTGAGTTTTCTTTTTTTCACGAATAAAAAGCAATTTTCAAAAATCCATTATGGTTTAAAAACAGGCCAATTCTCGCCTCTTGCTAACACTGCTACGATCCCACAATCTCTGGATCGTAGCTACGTCAAGTTTCAGTTTTGAAGGAGCCACTCAACGCTCCCTCCTCGGGACGGTGTATGTGTGTGTGTGCAGTGTGCATAAATAATAACATACTGCACACACAGCAAAAACCGCGCGGGATGAAAGTTGCATCACGATTTCACCATGAATGAATCTGTTTACAAACCCGACAACAACATGACGGACGAATCTCCTCCTACTCCTCCTCCGCGCTTGGTTGGTTGAATGGTTTCGGAGGAAGTAAATCAGATCACCAACCAACCAACCAACAAGCACTTGCTGACTGAAGTCTCTGAGGGTTTCATGAAATAATTGTGCAGCTTCAGCAAAACATTCCGAGCGCTTAAGGCCTCCATCAGTGTGTCCAGTACCTCGCACGGAGTCACGGAGGGAAATCGGTGACTTGGACGCCGCACACTAGAGAATCTCGAAGGTGGTTGAAGTTTCTCGCCGTGCCGCGCCAGCTGCATTCGGGGCTAGATTGACTACACCTTCAAGTCGTGAACAGCAGCAGCAGCAAGTTGTTGTTGAGCAGGCCCCCTTAGTTAGCCCAGTGAACTACTTGTTGGTGCTGACGAGATGTGGCTACCCTTGAAGTGGTGTCCACCGTAATTCCAGAGGGTTTGTGCTGATGTTTGCTTTTAGACACATTCAGCCTTATGGAAATATCTATCTCCGTGTCAGATCGTGAGAAATCCAAACATGCACCTTGTGGATTTTCCTAGAAGCTCCGCGAGTTGTTGTAAAGTCAGGACTTGCTGCAGTCGTGAATGAGATATGAGCTACTTAGCGCGCGCGCAACCCTTCAGCTACATGAGCTTCATGAGGTTCCGTGCCAACCATCTGTCAACAGCTTTGCGAGTCCCGTAGAGGTGACCATGGGGATCCGGACTCTCCGCCGACGAGCTGTCTAGAACGATTTGTTCAACAACTCGAGTTGCGAGTCCTACGCCGTGATAATTACTGGGCGCGTACAACTTCCTACGGATGTGTACGACCACGCGGATCGGAATCGTAACGGTTTCGGGTGGGACATGTAACGGCCGGCCGGTGGAGTTGTGAGCTTTATTCTGATACGCCTTTTTGTCAACCCAGCGGGAAGAGAACGCGGTCGGAGTCTCAGGCAAAAGTTGGTTTCGTTCGACTTCGTAGGATGTCGTGGCGTTCAACGGTACGGAAATGGCCCTGTAGAGTGCGGTTTCAAGTTTGCTGTAATGCAAGATTGCTACAAAAAAAATAGATAAAAAATCAATATATCAATTCAATGATCAAATCACTTTTTATGCATTTCTGAAGAACATTTTAAAACTTTGTTTTTTTTTTTGTCACAGGAAACAACCATAAAATTCTTTCTCAAGCAAATTCGTATCTTGAGACGGGTTGTATAGACAATTTGTAGGGCTAGTGATTTTTCGCGATTTCGCGGAAGCCGCGTAATCCGTGAAATTCGCCCCTGGCCGTGAAATTTCGTAAATACCGTGAAATGCCGCGAAATTTCAAATAGTGATTAGAAAAATTACTTTTCAGAGCAATAAAGCATTGATTTTTTTATTCGTACGCTTTGCAAGTTCCCAAATTAAACAAAAATGCCAGGCAAATTTAGATTTTTTTTTTTTCAAAATATAGTTCATTGCAATATTCTTTGATGTACAGATAATTAATTGAAAATTTCTAGCAATTTTTTTTGACTTTGCAAAATTTTAAAAGCATGTAAAACGTTATTGAAACCTACAGTAAAAGAAAAAGTTGAATAAAATAGCTATTTTATATCTTGAAGAGAAGAGAATTTTTATATTTGGTTATAAATGAACAGGTTGAAATAAAATTTACTTTGCATTTTGTATGGTATCATAATTTTCTGGAAATATCAATAAATGTAAATAAATGCTTCAAATGAAATTTGCCTGATCTTTGTTTGAATGCAAAAAATATCTTCTGCCGAAATTTATGAAAACGCGTAATTTCGTTTTTTTTTGCCGTGAAAAATCACTAGCCCTATCAATTTGGTATAATTGGCAAAATTGTAGTATTGGTTAGTAGACCATGAAAAGGCTTGTAAAACGGATTGCATTTTTTTTTTAAATAAATTTTATAACGTTTATTTTTGCATTTATTGGACATTTTAAAGCATTTCATAATCAAAAACATTTCTAATTTGAAATATGGGTATCAAACGAAGTGAAGTTTTGTATGCTTTTTCACTTATTAGATTCTTTTTTTGAAAAAAATAAATTTTCACAAAATTTTTAAAATTTGAGTATTTTTGAAAAATACGGTTTTTTTGTGAAATTTTAGTATTTTCAAAAAAACACATTAAAAAGTGAAAAAGCATACAAAATCTCGCTTCGTTTGATACCCATATTTCAAATCATAACAATTTAAGTACGTTCGAAAAAATACGGTATTTTGTGAACATATTAGTATTTTTCAAAAAAGACTCTACTAACTTGAAAATGCATAACAAATTTCGCTTCGTTTGATACCCAAATTGTAAATTTAGAAAATTTGAGTATTTTCGAGAAATACGGTATTTTGTGTAAACGTTATTATTTTACGATACCGATATTTACACAAAATACCGTATTTTTCGAAAATACTCAAATTTTCTAAATTTACAATACGGGTCAATATAGATATCAATCAATGGAATATAGATATTAATATAGAAGCGAAATTTGTTAGGCATTTTCAAATTTTCCTGATTTGAAATTTATATCAATGGAAGCGAAATTTTGTATCCTTTTTCACTTATTAAAGTCTTTTTTTTTAAATACGGTATTTTGTCAAAAAAAACATAAAATTTTTTTTTTTTTTTCAAAATTTTAGTACTTTTGAAAAAATATAGTATTTTGTGAAAATTTTAGTATTTTTTTACTGGATTTTTGCTACACTATAACTTTTAATGTAAAATACTAAAATTTTCACAAAGTACCGTTTTTAAAATACTCTAATTTACATAATACCAATACAAATGTTATTTTAAGTTTTCGTTTCTCCTTTATTTCAATTGTCAATTTTTAACACTACTTTTCACAATCTATTTTTTTTAAATACTCGAATTTTCATAAATTTCTCTTAAAAAAAGTTACGCTCCAGGAAGTATATTAAAAAAAGTGTTTTGACAACTTTAAACTGAAAATTTCGTTAATTTTTCTGATGTTTCTATGAAAATTATTTTTATAATTTGATCATCCAATTTATGTTCAAAACATGTTCATAATCAACAGCCCGATAGAAAAAATATCTTTCGAGTCACAGAGTCCATACTGTGTGTTTCTTATGGATTTTATTTCCACTGAATCCAGATTAGCTTCGTTTGGTCACAGTTTTAAACCATGCAATTTTTTAATTGAAAATAGTTTAAAGAAAATGATTTTTATTTTTGGTAGGAAATTTTCCCATCTTTCCAAAAATGCTCAATTTTGTTAGGTTTTGATGTGTTTCAGCGGAGAGACAACGACTTTCCCAAAACAAATACATCCAACCAATATTACTATTAGGCTACTAGGCATGACTCAATATCTCAAATATCAATATTAAAAAAGGGCGTAGCTTAAAATTTAGACAAGTTATATCATCAATTCCACATCCAGAAATGCAGATCGGCATACGAGTGGATAAAGAGCACGACTTGGTAGTAAAATGGTACTGTGTGCGGACTGAGAGGATAAATCCCGAAATTACCGAGAGTACTTTACTCATGGGTTCATCTTCAAAATAAAGTTCATCTACCAAAAAAAAAAGTACCGATACCGAGACTCGAACCCAAGACCTTCAGCATATTGAACCGTGCATTTACCGTATGGGCCACCATGGTTCGGTGACTAAGTGGCGGTCATTTGTCCATATAAGCCACTTAATAGGATGAACTGTTCCAATGAACGAATGAACACGCGAGAGGACTATACTCTCGCAAAATAGCACTTTCCTCACGTTTCTTTTCGTGAGGACTATCCCCTCGTTCTTTAACTTTGGGTGCATAAATTCTATCAATATAAGAGATTTTACTTCCTAAGTTTTGGTAAGAACAAAAAATAAACGATAAATACTTAAAACAAAGTAAGAAATTTACAAATTACTAAATTAATTAAATCATTTAAAAAGATCTAATTAATCGAAATAAAAACTCAAATTATTTGGTTTAATCTTTTGAAATCAATTTATTGTTTTTTGAAGTTAAACAAACTACTACCCTTGCAAGGGTCAACCTTGCAACTTTCCAGATCGGACTAGATCGTGGGTTAAAAAATTATCACGCAGCATATCCCCCTTCCCAGGACAAACCTCTGCTGGCGAGTGCAATGTGCATCGCGCATAAATTTGAATAACTCCGGCAATTGTTTGTCACGATAATTGCCCAGCAAATGGGCCTCAAAGTGTGTACGCGAATGTGAGCCAATAAAAATAACTCGCGCGGACGTGTGCGCGATTCTGGCAGGAAGAATCAGAAAGGTTGAGCGAAAAAGAAGGGGGGGGGAATTTCTAATGGGACACTTGGAACGACAATTGATTTAGTTATAACGGTCGTAAATTAAAGTATCCGCGCAATTGAATGCAGCGCGAAATTCCCCTTTGCATTGTTTGGAGTCCTTCTCTTTGGTTGGCCGCAGATGCACACAAAATTTAACTTGTTTTGTTTGCAACTCTGTTTTTTTTTTTTTTGTTTGTTTTTCTTATATCTGTTTTTTATTTTGTGAGTTATTTTTGTCAATTTTCGATTTTGAGTGCACGCAACTGCATTTTGTGCTCTACACATTTCCCCCCGTGTAATGCAGTTTTGCAATTTTGCGCGGGAATTAAATTAAGCCACAGTCAGTTTCTGTCGCTCCACCAACGTACATATAATTCGATTGTGTCTGTCAGAAAATGTGGACCGGACGTGAGTCGTGGCATTTGTCACTGTGACGTGCGGCGGCGGCGGCGGCGGATGTCAATCAGCATCAGGGCTATTAGAGGGCTCTAGTTGGTTGGTGCGGGAAAGGTTTGGTCGGAAGAAAGCTTCTTGTGGGAGAGAAGGGCACTCTAGAACCGTGTGACAAGCCATTAGTCGACAAGTGGGTTGATAGTTTTGTTTCAGATGATCAGGGGTGTAGCTCTTAAGATGAAATCTAGTACGTCACTGATTTTAAAATTAATCAAATATGTTATAAATACTGATCCTGAATTCAACACTCATAAATTTGTCTATCATTCTAGTACTACAGTTGAATTTTATGACAAAAATATCAATTTAATAGCAAAAAATAACAATTTGTTTTCTTAGAAATCATTAAAATAATAGCAGTTTATGCAACAAGTTGCAAAAAGAGGATTTTTTCAGCACGAGTCGTACATTTATCCAACGAGGTTCACCGAGTTGGATAAATACGAAGAGTGCTGAAAAAATCAAGTTTAGCAACGAGTTCCATACAACATTTTTTTGCAATTCCAAAAAAACACACACTGATTGAAATTTTATGTCAAATTATCATGTATTTTGTCAATAAATCGTTTAAATCAAGAAAATGTTGAAAAGTGTTACTTTTCAGCATTTATTTTGAAAAGTGTTGCTATTCGATTCTGTTATTTTTGGTACAGAAAAGTAGGCTATTTCGTCGTTCAAGAATGACAGGAAAAGTAAGTAGTTTCACGACGGAATTGCAAAAAATATATTTATAACACAGTCAACTTATTAGTAACTTTGTCTTTTTATTCTAGTACTGCAGAATATCATTTGGTACCCTTTGTATATATAATAATAAAAATTTATATGTTTAAAAGTGCATCTCAAATTTTGTTGATTTATGATGCTCCATGATTTTTTTTCTTTTTTTTTTATTCTTGAGTTATTTCTTTCATTATTCGATTATCTGAAATTAAATTTTTGCCTGGATTCTCAATAGTCAATTATGGATTTAATTCTTGTACTACAATTTTTCAAATATTGTTTTGAAAGATTTCGTACTTTTCTAGTCAACAAAATTTCTCAACACGAATCTTAACATATTTTTTTTTAAATTCTCAGCAATCTTTGTATTCTAGTACTACAATTAATATTCTAAAAATGTTTTGTTTTTTTTTATATATTTCAAATTTATCCGAAGTTCCATGATTTTTTTTTGTTTTATTTTTTAATTCTTGAGTTCATTTTTTTTTTGTTATTTGATTATCTGAAATAAAATTTTAGCAGTCATTTTTGAATTTAATTTTTGTTCTACAATTTTTCAAACATTTTTTTAAGGATTTCATCCTTTTCTAGTCAACACAATTTCTCAACACTAATTTTAACATGATTTTTTTTAATTTCTAAAAACGTATTGTGCGTCTAGTTTTTTTATATTTCAAATTTATCCGAAATTATTCGAAGCTCAATGGTTTTGTTTTTTCTTTTCTTTTTTAATTCTTGAGTTAATTTTTTTCGTTATTCGATTTTTTCTGAAATGAAATTTTTGCTTGGATTATTAACAGTCAATTTTGGATTTAATTTTTGTTCTAAAATTTTTCAACATTTTTAAGGATTTTACCTTTTTTAGTCACTTTTTCAAATGCCAATTTATCAACACTAATCTTAACAAGATTTTTTTTTTAGTTTCTTAGCAATCTTTATATTCTGGTACTACACTTAACATTGTAAAAAAAAGTTTTGTTTGGCTAGTTTTTTTTCTCAACAAATTTGATTGTAGTATTGTAGTATTTCAGTCTTGTACTACCTCGATATTAATCCCAGCAAGCTTAAAACAAAAGGGCACAGAGGCATCGAAATATTGGTCTTATTTCAAATGTTGAAAAATGTTGACCTTAATGTCATGATTCTAGTATTTTATTGAATTTCCTAAAAAAATGTACTGTTATTTATTTTATGATGTATTTCTGTCTTAAACGTTGAAAACACAAATAGCGTATTTTTCACAAACGTTATGTTATGTATTCCTGTTCTAGTACTGCAACATTTTCTGATTAAAAAATCGTGTTATTTTTCTGTCTATTTCTAATTTCTGCCATTTTCGTTAAAATAACATATCGATAAATTAACACTTATCATAATTTTGAAATAGAGAAAAAAAACATTCTTATTGTTGTAGTACTACCGTTGATTTTCTGAGGTTATATTTTGTTCGTCTAGCTCTTTAATTTGAGTTTTATTTTTAACAAGCAAAATATTTTATTACGGTTGATGTACTGGTTAAATTGTATAGATGTTTAAAACATCATTTGTAAAAATCTAGAACTTCTATTTTTAAACAATTTTAATTGCAAGCAAAATGTTTGTGTCAATCTCATTATTGTAGTTAGGTTAAAGTCACGTCATTATTTTAGTACAGAAATGATGTTGGAGATCAAGTTTTTTTGTTTCGTTCTTAAATTATTTTTTTATTTATTCAAGAAAAATCTTTAAAATTATTTTTTTTAATCAGTTAGTTTAGTTTATTAAGTATTTTGATTTATAAACTAGTACTGCAACGTGTTTTAACATTTATGTGTTGGCATACAATAACTATAATCAATGATGTGTTGATTTATGTTGATCTGTTGATTAATGAGCCCAAATAGATATGTTTTAAATAAGCTGGTATTCAAAGTTATTTCGACCAATAATCCTCATTAAAGGATTCATCCCTGCCACTTTCACAAAAGGGCGACAATTGCCGCCGTTGATACATCATTAACCCTTTCTTCTGCGACGTAACAAGCCACTCTCCGTTCTACACAACTGCTCGAGTCACGCCCATTTTCCACCCTGTTTCCGCTGGGAGATTTCGATCTTGGAGTTCCACTTTTGACGCCCCGGCGTTCCTCCATCCGCCTGTCGAGCAGTGCGCTAATCAAGTCTTGTTAATTATCATCAATTAAAAGGGGTAGTGCTCTGCATGCCGCTGCTGCTTTCCAACTCCGGAAGAGATCTGCGATCAACGAGTCCGTGCAGTACTAGATTGCAACCGTTGTTGCGCGTTACAAAGTGTTCTCGACCCCGCAGATCACCAAATCTCGCACGTGCCACGGCCACTCGCCGCAAATCGCCCGTTTTGACCCCAATCGGCCCCGAATTGGTCCCGTGCACCGGGCCAATCTTCGATGCACTTTTCTTGATTTATTACGGGGGTTATTAGTGTGGCCCAGTTCCAGCCGCTGCTCATGGCGAGTCCGAGGCTAATTGTCTTCGGTTGCGCTCGGGGGTTCCCGGACTCACAGTCTTGTAAGCGTATGCACACGGATGAACTATCGAGAGCAAAAGCGCAGCCAGTTCAGGGCGCAGTGGAGACCCCCAGGAGGACCCGGGGCCAGGTTTTTAGTTCCGAGTGTTTCACTCTCTAAGGGTTCGACGAGAAATGGCCGTTGCCAGATGTAACTTTGAGCTTTTCGAAAGGGTAGGTTAAGCTGTGAACGAATTGAACAAATCAACCACCTCTACGGTGGCTCGCTTTATCACTCTAGAAATAAAAGGCTGAAACAAAACAAAACGCAAACCTTCCTGGCAAAAGGGCCGCACCCTTCTTCGAAGGCTTCAGAGCATTATCGTAGAAAATCGGTTTCACCTTCGTGGCATCCACGTAGCGTCCAGGGAAGAAAAACGTGAAGGATGGCTAGCGTGCCCCATAATAGCCCTAAGTTGGCCCCGCGAAGGCTTCGTTTAAATTTTGAATTGTATTATATGCACATTTGCATGCCTGTTTGGTAGGCAAAAGGGAAAGATTTATAAGTTATGATCCGTGGCCAGTGATACCTCTCTCGATCTGCACACGGAGTTGATCTATATAAGATGTGTTACGGTCAACTTAGTCACGTTACTTTGAAATCGAATTTTCAAGATTTAAAAAAGATTTGTTTCGCCTGCGCAGCAACCCACCTTGTGCCAATCTAGTACTACACCAGGTGATAAAATTTTAATGAGCCCATTTAATGTCGTACTCACAACTCACTTTCAATCCGGCAAGGCAGACGTCAAGCAGGGCCAATCCCTAACCCCTCTCCGTAACTACTGCCCCGCCAATGTCAACCTTCTTTCCCATCGACGAACAAAAAAAGTGTCGTAAAAAAGCCCCATAAAAATAAGGAAGAATTTTAATTGATTAACCGTAAATCGACGAACGAAATCGCGCAAAAATGCAATAATAATAAAGTCGATATTTGCACTTGCAGCCAGCAAAGACTATGAAATGGTGTTAATCTCGGTGTTTCCTCCTTCTTTTTCTTCTTCTTGCAGTGTCCGTAGCGCCGCCACCGCAACGTCCCTGGATCCCGCTGGCGAGGCCAAATCGGTCCCGGGGTGCATGTAAGTAGATTTGGGATCGGTTTTCCGCATGCTGGTTTTTGATTTGCTTAATTAATTGTTGTGGTTTAGGTGGTAATCTAGTACTTCATTTTTTTTGTTTACACCTTAATTAACTCATTTTTAGTTGCACGCTTGATTAATATAAACTGCTTCAAGATAACACAAGCTAATTTTTAGCTAGCTAGTACTGCAGTTTAAACTGCTATATACAGATGTTGTACTAGATCACTTTTTGTTAGTCGCATTGTAATTTTTTTCTTGTTATTAACTAACCAGTTGCGCAAAGAATCGCTCAAATATTACATATCCCAAGATAGCCTTCTTCTTAATGTGTTACGTAATATTTGAATGACGCCCAATTGCACAAAATAATTTGAGACTTAGCAAGAAAATTTGTGAAAAATTACAACTGACCTTTTTACAGATTATAAAAAGGTTTGAAACACATCAGAAAATCATTATTTTGCTGAATTTAAAAGATTATTTTAATTCGCGATAATTTCCCTATTGGTTTCTTTTACTTAATCTTGTGGTCCATGTACTGCCCAAATGTTTATTTTTAGTTTCACTTTAATTTTCTTCAATTTTTTGTACATTTTTATAATGCATTTCTAGTATTACAATTATTCTATTCTGAGCAATTCCATGTCAAATAGGGAATCGGTTGTACCCGACCCTCTCCGATTTTAATGAAACTTTGTAGACATGTTATTCTACGCTTGTATAAGCCATAATGACATTTGAGAAGGGCGTAAGTGTTTTAAATATTTTTGTATTTCGTAATTTAAATATTGCTGTATCTCGAAGCCGTTTCTTCGTATCAAAAAGTGGTCAAAGTCAAACTTGTAGGAAATTTGACCGGCTTTCCGAAAAAAATACACTGAAACAAAAAAACACTCCATTTTTATGAGATATTTTGATTTTAAGTTTAAAATTCAAATTTGAAGGTGTGCCCACGATTTTTTTTCGTTAAATTTTTTTGTGAAAATAGCCTAAGATGTTACAAAAAGACTCACGAAAAATCATCAAAAAGCCATTTTTTTCAAAATTTTTATTTTTAAAACCGTAGTAACTTCACAAGGATTGGACTTAGAACAATGGTCAATATGGAGAATTTTTTGTAAAATTGTCTGGTGAATCGACTCTCGTGTTATATAATATTTAGATTGCAAATAATACAAAATATTCCGTATGTTAATGTCACTCTAGTACTGCATTTAAAATAACGCTTCGGTTTCGGTGTTGCATATTTCTACAATATTAAATCCATTACACAACTCATACTATTGCATGCAGCTTGCCTCGTATTCTAGTACCTCCCACCAAACTTGTGAAGTTGACTTTTTGGGTGATTTTTCAATTCTTTACAAACTTAGATTTTTTAACCGAGTTTGGTAAACTTTACCGATTTTTCACCGGCATTTAAATTCGTTAAAATCTTGCTGGAATTCTGTAATGAAATTCATCATTTTCATCGTACAACCAATTTTTGGTGAAATTCTGTTTTTTTACGGATTGTTTACCGATTTAAACGTTTCCGATTTTTCACCTACCGACTTCTTTATCACCTTGATACAATTCTAGTACTTCAAATCTTCGTTATGTAAGAATTGCTTAATTTAACTTAGAATCGGTGTTAAGAACTGTGATTTCGGTTGTTTTTAGTTTACTGATTTCTCAGCAGTTGAAATTATTCTAGTACTACAATTACTCTATCCATAATGTAAAAATGATTTCCTGAAGAAACAAAATTCTAGACAAATGTATAGTTTTTTTTAATTTAAAAATCTGTGTTGAAATTTATTATTTGTTGTCATTCTAGTACTGCATTTTTGCATAAAAGCTTCGGTTTCGGTTCTCCAGCAGCATAGTTTACTAATTTCCAACGAGTTTCACAAACTAATACCATCGCATGGTGCCTGCCTCGTAGTAATCTAGTACCTCCCACCGGCTCCCCCACGCCGCAAACGTCAAAATTTGAGAAGAAATCTTTCTCTCCACGCAGGTATATTCACCGTCATGTGCTATAACGTACTGTGCGATAAGTACGCCACCAGACAGATGTACGGCTACTGCCCGAGCTGGGCCCTGAGCTGGGAGTACCGGAAAAAGGTGCGTCATCAACCCCCCCAGGTCTCCAAACCAAACTGTAGTACTAGATTTACGTGTTTCTTTTTTTTGCAACTTAATTTGCAGGCCATCCTGGACGAGATCCGGCACTACTCGGCGGACATCATCAGCCTGCAGGAGGTCGAGACGGATCAGTTTTTCAACTTCTTCAAGCCCGAGCTGAAGAACGACGGGTACGAGGGCATCTTCTCGCCCAAGTCGCGCGCCAAAACCATGTCCGAGAGCGACCGGAAGTACGTCGACGGGTGCGCCATCTTCTTCCGGTCGAGCAAGTTAGTAGCAAGAGGTTTGTGGAGAGGACTTTGGATGTTGATATTGATTTTTTTTTGTAGGTTTTCGTTGATCAAGGAGACGCTGGTGGAGTTCAACCAGCTGGCGATGGCGAACGCCGAGGGCTCGGACAACATGTTGAACCGGGTGATGCCAAAGGACAACATCGGGCTGGCGGCGCTGCTTAAGGTGAAGGAGAGTGCGTGGGAGGGTTTGACGGTGGAGCAGGCCGCGATCTCACAGCCGATTCTGGTGTGTACGGCGCACATCCACTGGGATCCGGAGTTTTGCGACGTCAAGCTGATCCAGACGATGATGCTGAGCAATGAGATCAAGACGATACTGGACGAGGCAAGCCACAGCTTCCGGCCCGGCCACAAGTACGACACGAACAACGTGCAGCTGGTGCTGTGCGGTGACTTCAACTCGCTGCCGGACTCGGGCGTGATCGAGTTCCTGAGCGCCGGCCGTGTATCAATGGACCATCAAGATTTCAAGGAGCTGGGCTACAAATCCTGCCTGCAGCGTATATCAAATTGTGATACACCAAATGAATTTACTCATTCCTTTAAGCTAGCGTCTGCGTACAGTGAAGATATAATGCCATATACAAATTATACATTCGATTTTAAAGGTATTATTGATTATATATTTTACTCGAAGCAAGGTATGGTCCCGCTCGGTCTACTCGGGCCGATCTCGGGCGAGTGGCTGCGGGAGAACAAGGTGGTCGGCTGCCCCCATCCGCACATACCGTCGGACCACTTTCCGCTGCTGGTGGAGCTCGAGCTGATCCACATGGCGAGTAACCAGAACGGCCTCATCGGTCGGAGGTAGCAATAAAACTGGCGCAAAACAGCCGCCGCCGTCGCCGCAGCGGCCCCAGCATCCACCACAAAACAATAAGAATCATCATCACTCTAAAGCAGCAGCAGCAGCCGGAACAACACCACGTGGCAGACGTAGCACTAGTACCAGCAGCAGCAGTAGCAAATTGAACAAAAATCTAGCAGGCCCCGGGCCCTGCCCAATCTAGTACCACCAATTTGACCTTGACGACACCAAGAAGACTACGACCATCACCAGCACCAGCAAACAGCGCAGAGCCTACTTCTCCCAAGTACCAACACAGCACACACCCACGTCAACACACAACGACGGAAAGGCAGAGCCGGAACCTCCCTCCACAAAAAAACAGCAGTTAGGGAGGGAATGTTAGTAAGATCAAGCGCGCGCGAGAGAGAGAGAGGTTTGAATCTCAGCTAAAAGACCAACCAAACGCAACCATGCAATAGTTTAATCGATGAATGCGCGCGCACCGTGAAATCGAGATAGTGTCCAAAAAGTGAGCAAAAAACCCCAATTTAGTTTTGTCCCCACCCTCTTCTAAGCGCCCTTCGGGAACCCTGCGGGTTTCACCCCGGAGGCGTCAGTTTTGTGATATTTATTTTTTACTTAGGATTTTACTTTAAATTGTACAAACTCAACAAAACAAACAAAAAAAAAGCAAAAGAAAATCACAAACTTTTTCGACCAAAAACAAAGCAACCAACACACATTCATCGATTGTCGATTAATCTAGTACTACAACCGGAACCGGAAAGCTTTAGAAAACAAAACAAAAAGAAACTGTAAAAAATGGCCCCTCACAAGCCTCTCTCTGCATGTTTTTGTGTTCGTCGAATCCCGCGTAGGCTACTTGGATCCAACCACAAACTCACACACACACACACTTCGCATGGCAAACTGGAAAAAAAAATCAGCACCAACCTTTTTAATTACTCTGGATTTATATTTCCTTTTTCGGTACTACAGTAGATTCACCCACCTTTTTTTTGTTTATATTTTTTTCTCGGAAAACGTGTAGGCAAAGTATTTTGAGCTCCTAGAATGTAAGACTGTAATTTGTAGCAACCGGAAGAAGAAGAGGCAGTAGGGCAAAGAGCGCGTTTATCTGCGACGAAAGCGCACGAACAAAGTAAGAAACCAAATAACAACATTTAATGAAAAAAAAAACATACACAGAAAAATGAAAACAAAATGTCTTTTTGCTAACCCAAGGTTGTCCCGTCTTTTTGATCATTTTTTAAGTGTTAGGGAGCGCGCTAGCCTTGAAGTTAACTTTGGCGAAGATCGCAACTCGATACGCCTTCATACTCCAAACAACTTTTTAACTGTTTCTCAAACTTTGTCGCCCATACAAGTATCCATACAATACAATTTTGGCAGCTGTCCATAAAAAACGGGTACGAACAAATTTGAACAAGAAAAAAATCTGATCGATTTGGTGTCTTCGGCAAAGTTGTATTGGTATTGGTGACGATTTTTCCAAACTTTTTAGCCATAGAGAAGTACTGACAAAAAGTTTGCTGCCGTGTTTCTTTGAGCAAAAAAAACATAGAAATCTTACCTAAACACATCTTTTCACTTCACGTAAAATTTAATTTGCAATCGTAAATACACAATTTTTTTGTAAGGTGCATCATTTTCAAGTAATAGCAACTTTAAGTCTAATTAATGGCAAAAAAATGATTTTGATTTTATTTTTTAATATAATGAGCTGAGACTGGTGAGACATTTGAAAAAATTATTTGAACTTTCAAAATCGGACTATTAGTTTCTGAGATATCCCTGCAAAGAATATTTTTTTTACTTTTTTATTTTTAAATTACGTTTATCTATGTACCAAAAAGATTTATTTTTCAAAATTTTAAAATCTGTCCTAATCTTTGAAAAGATAGTTCGATCTCAGTTTTTTATTTGTTTACTTTTTTTCAAGTAAACCAATACTTTTCTATATTTACGTGATTTTTTAAACTCTATTTAGAAAAAAAATATTCTTGAAAAAGTTTCAATAGAAAAGACTTTATATTTAAAGAAATCTTCACTCATTTTGAAAATATTTTGTTGGTTATCCAAATTAAAATATTTTGAAAGGTTTTTTTTTGTTAAAAAGTCTTACCTGAAGCATATCTTTGCATTTTTTCGAATAAATCTATTTTTTCGTGATTGTTTTTTTTTTTGCGATAATTTCATTTTTTCCAAATATGAGCAAAACGTGCTCATATTCGATCATTCAAAATTGCCAGTTTTTTTTTTTTAAGTTGGCTTGGCTTTGGTTCTGGCAAAGATGTTGGAAAAATTTCTCGAACTAATAAGATTCGTGTAACAGTTTATATCGGCTCGCGCTGTAGTTGGTTGTAGTTAAATTCATGCATTTTTCCTATAAGTCATAGTACATTTGTATTTACTAACATTTGCAATCTAGTACTTCTTAAGTTATCCTTACCATAAAAAAAAATTTCTTAAAATACGCCCCTTTTCTTTCCATTTCCCGCATTTTGTTTTCTTCACCTCACATGAGATTACAAACGAAAACATCAGCCAAACGTCGCTCACCATCAAAAACAAACACAAAGCGCTACAAAACAAAACACGAAACAAAACACCCAAAAGACAAAAACGAAATGTGATCTTATTAAAGTTTTAAAACAAACACACGTGTGCTGTTGAAATTAACTCGTAAACAAAAGCAACAAAAATATTGTAAAAAAAATAACAGATTGTTACTTTAATATCTCTAAGATCAGATATAAGCGAAAACAGAAAAAAGTACAAAGTATCAACAACACTCACTGTGAACACGTGCGCGATCGGAAAAAAGTTAAAAATAGTGCTGCAAACAAAAACAATCATCTCTCGAACAGAAACCTTAAGTTGGCTTGCTATTGGTTAGTGTCAAACCATACTTCATTTCGTTATGAAGTGCTACTCTAGTTTTCAGTGTGAACTGCAGCTTCTCTGAGAAAAAAAAACACCCTGAAATGATTTTCTATCAACGAATTTGAAATAATAATTTAAATTAAACTTTTTCCCATACATAAAATTCATCTTGAATGGTAGTATAAACTTTTGTTCTCCACTCAAAATTTGATTTTGCTTGTCTAATCGTTTTTTTCAATCAAAACCTGCTGCATTCTAGTACTACGTTTGGCCACTGCTGGCCAAAGAGACAAAATCCCCTCTATTTTTAGTAGTAGTAGTAGAAGTAATTATTCTTCACTGTACAGGACGACGCTTGACGCGGAACCGGAATACCCGATCTCGAGCCGTTCGAATCGAAAACCATTTAAACGTAAACGCACTCTCACACACCCACACACGAAAAAAGAACAATGGCAGTTTGTAAGGAAGTTTAAAAAAAGGGGGTAACTGAAAAGGACTTATCATGGTACCTGTATTTTCACCATCTTTTCTAAGTAAACACACGCAACAACATCAACAACCACAACAAAAACATGGGAAAAGGGAAAAAACAAACATGGCTTGATGAAATTTAAGGTGAAAAATTCGTAAAATTCATCACGATCTGAAGTCCATTCTAGTTCCTCATTACATTTGGTTTAATGGAGAATCGTCGAACAAAAAAAACATCAACTTGCAGATCTAGTGCGATCTAGGGATTCTTCTGTCGAAGATCGCTCAATTTCATGCAGTTCCTGCATTTTCTAGCCAACTGAGCTACAGAACATAACTTGAAACTTTGAAATAATCGAAAAAAAAATGATTTTCTTAGTTTAAGAAAAATTAAAATGTTGATTTTTAACATATTTGAGTTCGACTTTCTGAGTAAAAATACAAAAAATCCCGTTTTCGCAAATTTGTTAAATTTTGATTTTTGAACCCAATATTGTCACCATTGGTTAATCTTTCTTTAAGTGAATTCTAGTACTTCGTTCTCGTTTCATTCTGTTCTTTCAAGATTTCTAAAAAATTCAAAGCAATTATTAATCTTAATCCTTTTTGATATGTTTGTTCTGTAGCCGTGGCTAAAACAAAATCATCGCCATTTTTTAAGAAGCTCATCGCCAAAAATATCGCACACTGACACAATCACAAAACACATTGAATGCATCGGTATATCCATACTCTTAAGCAGTCCTAGATATGAAGTTGAAGACAATGAGACAAAGGAATAAAAAAAAGAGAAAAAACACTCTAAAATCACGGTAACATTAAGCGAATGGTTATGTGCAGTCTGTAACAGATTACGAAATTTGCAGCAAAAGGGAAGGGAGTGACACTCATGCAAACATTAAAAATCAACATGAAGAAAAAGGAAATTATATTTTTAAAGAATAAACACTCACACAGAAACATAAAAAAAAAAACACTACACGGACAAAGTTAAAAAAAGAGGACTAGCAAAACAGCAAAAACAAAACAAACAAAAAACACTTCCGTCGCACACGTCAAAAACACATAGAAAAAAAAGATAAACAAACAACTCGTGACAGTAGCAAAACACTTTTTGGACCTCAGCAAACAAAATCAACTAGCTTAAAAGTGTGTGTAATTGACCTGGCTTGAGAACAATAGAGAAAAATCAATCAACATTCAAACTTTTTCCAAACTGCAGATCCAAAAACAAAACAAAAAAGAAGCATCAAATTTGCAGACCGCATTTTAACAATTATAATAGAGTAAAACAGAATAAGGTAACAAGCAAGCATAATTGGCAAACAAAATAAGCAAACACAGAGGAAAAAAAACCGATTATGCGAATATTTATTTGATCGTAAAAACACACACACACACACACCGATACAAACGTGAAGAAGAAAACAGCAGTGAATAAAAGGAGAATAGATGTTGCAAGGGAAAAGTAGTGAAGGTGGATAAAAAAACGTTTTTTTCTAAGTTGCAATAATTTTAAAACGCAAGTCAGCGAAACGTAAGGGAAGCCGGTGGCGCAAACAGTGTAATCAAAAGAATCAAAGTTTTTTTTTTCGTTAGTAAATCTGAGGAAAATGAGAAGTAAACAAAGTAAACAAACACACAGAAAATATATTAGTTGAAGCGAAGAAGAAGAAGAGGAAGGGTACGGGCGTTTGGTGAGACTGGAATAAAGCAGAATTTATGCAATGACACAAAACAAAACAAAAAAACACACTCAGACAAAAACATACATAACATACACACACAACAAACAAAAATACATACAGATGAAAAGATGTATGGTTTATAGGAGTAGTGAGAGATGGAGGCGGAAAGTAGATTTGGAAGGGTAGAGCGAAAGCAGAAGGTGGAATAATTTAAATGAGATGAGATTAGGAAAGTGTTGCTTCCTTATCAAAGAGATGAAAAATTACAGAAAATAAATCAGAAAATGATGGAAATAAAATGATAAAAATCTTATAAAAAATAAATCGACTGCCGATTTTGGTGATGAAAGAAATCCTTAAAATTTTGCTTTTGAATAAAAAACGAAACCCGTTAAATAGATTCTTAAATGGGTCAATGAAAGAAACACCTTTTTTATCATTTCGTAGCCGGCCATCAGTTAAAAAATTGGATGCAATCTAGACAACACCAAAAAACATTATGAGAATCATTTTTTTTCGTTTAGATTTCCAGCAAAATATCTTTAAGCATGTACGATGAATTAGTGAAAAAAAATCCTTTAATTGCGCAAATCACTTTTTTCATCGCTTATAACTTTTCGGTCGTAATTCGGGGTCTTGGACAAAATTGTAGAGCGGATTTTCAACTAAAATTACACACATTAAATGGAACAGTTGAACATGATTCGACAAAAACTTCTAAATGAACTCTTTTAAATTTCTATTTTTGTGAACTTAGCTAAAAAAATAAAATGATTTTTCGTGAATATTTTTTAACACCAAGTTAACAGCCTTTCTTGACAGAACGTATATTCATTGACAGCTTGTTTCAACGTTTTTCTTCGATTCGATTCGATAATAATATTTACCTTTTCTGACAGAAGTGGCGTTGTGGTTTTGCCGTGGGATTCCTAAGCTACTGTCAAAAAAGGTAAATACAGTAGTTGTTCGGTAACTGAGCGTTGTTTAACTGGACTGCTTTTTAACTGGGCGCTCGATAACTGGGCCGTAGCCCAGTTAAAAAGCAAACAAACGTCAAAAACCCAAAACAAACGGAAATGATCGAGGGGCTACTGGATGCAATAATCATGTTCAATAAATAAAAAAAAACTTTTTTTAAACTTTTATTTAATTTCACGTCACAATAAATTTTAGTAACTTCTATTTCCATATTTCATCTGGAAAATAAATATGCATCGGTGGTCCCCTCGTTATTTTTTGTTCAGTACAGTTAGCGAGCAGCATTCGGTGACTGGGCTACGTTCTCAGCCCAGTTACCGAACAAGTACTGTATAACTATTAATCGGATTACTAGATGAATTGGAGAACTGCCGAATTCTAGCATTTCAGGGCATGATCCCTACCTCAACCCTAAGCTGGATTCCGGAAATAATTGATTTTCCTCCACAAAAAAATGTAAATGGGCCAGTGTGAATTTGTAAACTAAGAGAGTTTACTTACTGCGCACTCCTAATGTAAACATCTACTGACATGTGCAGGATACCTTGGCAGGTTATGCTATTTGTTTACAAACTTAAATTGGTCTAATTACATCGTTTTGATCAATTCGATTTATTATGTTTAATTTTGGCCTTTACTGGTTGAGTTTTCGTCCAATTTAGCTCGTATTCGGCATTTTGGATCAGTCCAGAGAATGTGTAACAAAGCTCACTTATTTCGGAAATCTCAAATAAAACCCACAATTTCCTAACAGCACTGCCTTTATTCCACCGAAACCGACCTCCCCCAAACAACTCTAGATGTACTTGAACACCACGTCCTTCCGATCCTCGGTCGTCTGCAGCTCCAGCGTCACCGGACACTGCAGCCAGTACGCCAGCAGCTCCTCGCAATACCCGATCAGGAAGTACATCTTCCGCGGCGGGATTCCCCTCCGTATGATGGCCGCTATCCGGACGTGGTTGTGCTGCCGCTTGATGATGACCTCCGACAGCACCAGACCGTGCCAGGTTCCGGTCATGAAGCGCCGCACGAACTCGTCCTCGAGCATCGTCTGCGAGGCGCGCTGTTCGCCCTCCAGGTTCGAGGTGTTCCACGAGTTCCACGCCTTGCGGTGGGCAATCAGGTGGGGCGGGTTGGCCATTTCGTACGTGAGCGGCCGGTCTCCCTTGGGGGTGATTTTGTACTTGCCGGATTGCGTCTTGGCGCAGGCGGCCGTCACATGGAGCGAACGGCGGCTGGCCGCCGCGAGGGCCAGCGGGGTCTGGAACTATGAAAAGCAGTGATTTAGTTTAAAATTCACTTAAATTTTACGAAATTTTACTACCAATCGAATGTTTTGTAACAGGCTCATGGTGATATTCGTGTGCGCTGCGAGAGAGAACTGTCAAACGATTGGTCGATTGTTTTGATTTTTTTGGAGTTTCGTCGATTCTTTCGCGCGATATTCTCTCCTCCCTGCGACTGAAACTCGATTTTGCGCAAGTACCATTTTTCAGCACAGAATTTGTCTTGTTTAACGATCCGAAATCAAACTTCATAAAACAGAAAAAAATATTTTTTTTATTAAATTGCAAATTAGATACCAATACTCTCAAAACATAATTTTTGAACAGATTCAACATTGAAAATTGGACCAATAGTTGCTGATATATAAGGATTAGAAAATGGACAAATGTTATAAAGAGACATGCAAACTTCAATTTTCTTGTTTCTTTTTTTCCCTTTTATTCGCATGTATTTCAGAGGTCCAATCTTCAATGTCTCTTAGGCAAGTTTATTGAAAATTTTCTGAACTTTTCGAAAAACAAATAATTGAAAAACGAGATTTTTCAGTTGAAATTAAACTTTAAGTGGTTATATCTTGTAAACGGTGCACTTTATCAAAAATAATTGTAGAGTACTTTTCAATTGCAAATTCAATTTAATTTTTTTTTTTTTTACTCAAAAAATCGTAACTTGGTGGCAAATTGTTTGTCCATACGTCTCTATGGCTCAAAAATTGCGGTTTTGTTCTGAAACATCTAAAAAAAATAATAAAAATGGTTTTGGGAAATGATATTTTTTATAAAAAAAAAGCAATTTGGCTGCCGATGCGAAAATCCGAACTGCTAATATGCCACTCTTATGGGAAATTTCCCTGACGGAATAATTTTTAATTTTTTTTTTAATTAAATATGTCTTTATTGAACTTTCTTATAAAAATTACATTTCTTTTACATGCTAAGTGGTATGGCCTAATGCTCTTCATCTTTGTTGTATTTTTCGTTTTATTATTAACTGATCACATTTTTTTATTTACTTCAAATTGTTTTACATTATTGCATTGAATCGAATACATTTAGGTAAAAAAGAAAAAAAATTACTTTAACAACTTATCCTAACTTAAAACTAAAAAATAAATTCATTGAAATATTCAAAATCACTAGAACGAGTAAACTACGAACTGTATTTTAAGATGAATGCTCCAAGAGTTCTTACTTGTTCCTGGCGAGTTTTGCAATCACGAAGTGTTGTTGTCATCTCGATGAAAATTTTCAAAAGTTCTTGTGGTGAAAACAGGTCACTACTGCCTTCACCCACAGAGTAATCCAGAGGGAGCAGTCCGAACTAAAATCATCAAATTTTGTGGCTGCGTTACAGTTGTTGTTGTTGGACTTCGTAACGGTAGCAGGCGTTTTGATTTTCGATGCAGGCGTTACGAAAAAAATCAAACGATCTAGTAGCAACTTTTTGGTTTCCGTTGTCAACACAAACAAAATCAATATTCATGTTGAAACTAGCTCTGATGGTGAGTTGCTTTGCAGTAAATATTATTTTCTAAATTGATTCAAATTCTTCTTTCTAGGAAATCGACGATCAACGTTCCAGTCCGAATTTTCTATTTATTTGTTTGTAAAGAGTGTACGCTGCTGACAAGAAAAGGGGCTAAGAAAATTTGAATTTGCAGCGAAAGGAAGCCAGAGAGGATCGCGAAGAAAAGTAAAAAAATGGGTCCCTTTCTTTTGTTCTGCTGTTCGAAAACCCCTTCTCTTGGGAGGTATTGAGTGGCACTTTATGTTAAGAGTGGAAATAAAATATGAATGTGACTTTCATGGCTGCAAGTTCATGTGCTAAAAATCATGTATTTCCTTAGATTTAAATTAATAGAATGTGTTGAGATCAGGTGCCCGACTCCGGGGGTCGGGAGGACACGGGACTTTTTCCCCACCAACTTCTCCTCAATTAAGACCCTTTCCCTTAGCGAGATAGACTGCCCCCCATGTGTCCCCACAAATGCCCCTCATACTCAGTCATAAGTTGGCACCGCTGATTAAGATTCAAAACGGATAACCGGATATCGCAATCTTACTTCTGATGACGCCCACTTTGCTCCACATGAACAAGCCAGAGTCAAAGTTTAATAAAACCAGCGCAAACATAGCTTTTGCAAATTCAATGCCAGCTGCAATACTTTCATGAAAAGAAACTTACTTTCTTTAGAAGATCAATGAAAACCGAATGTAAAGCTCTGGAAACAGTGCGAGGGCAGCAACTAGAATTATAAATTTCAAATTTTCTTGTTGAGTTTGTTGATACGGCAACAACTGTCAAGAAGCTTGGAAACGTAACGCCTCGAATCCAGTGAACTGAGATTTAATGGTGTCCTACAGACAGCTTAAGTTTTCCTGAAGGGGGGATGTACCACGATTTACCGCGTAACGCAACCATAAATTAAATGCCAGTGCTCCCTCTGGATTACTCTGTGCTTCACCCGTTGATGTTGGTTGGTTTTCCCTCGGTTGCTGACTGAAGCCTGGAGGTGTTGTATTCTGTGCAACTCTTTGCCGCTGATTCAACAGCAATGGCTGCAGATTTGGTGCCACTCGAACAAATCCCGCTCCAGGTGACGCCAAAGCAGGAAAATCAACGTCCGTGAAAGTTGGTGGTGTTTTGCGACGATTTGGTTGGTGCCTTGTCGTCGCTTGCTGCCGAATTTTTACAAACTCAGCTCGTTTTGGGCAGTTTCGATTCTCGGTAGAATGGTCGCCGCCGCAATTGAAGCATTTCGCTTCGATGTTCTCGTTGATTGCTTCGCAAGCTTGAGTTTTGTGCTCACCTCCGCAGGTTGCACAACGACTCTTGATGAAACAGTTCCTTCCACCATGCCCAAACTGCAAACAGTTTGAACATTGTGTCACGTCACGGTGCACTGGACGATAACGTTCCCAAGACACGATGATGTTGAAAATTGCCCGAACTGCTTTCAGCTCAGACGGCGTTGTCGATCCTTTCTCGAGATGAACCAGGTACAGTTGATCACGATACTTGATGTCCTTGTTGTGTCTCGTCATCTTGAAGACTTCGATCACGTTCAACTTCAGAGTTTTGAGCTCTTCTTTCAGCACACTCAAATCCATGTCGTACAGGCCTCGGAGGACCTGTTTCATGGGCCGTTTACCTGGATCGTCATGGCTGTAGTATTCAATCTTTGTGTTGTTCAGGAAATTCCGAACGTAGTTGTAATCCTTTCTGGTAGGTAACAGAATTTTGAGTCCATCAGCACACCAGCGAATGGAAGCTCGTAAAGCACCAGATTTGATAAATCCGGTCAGCCACTTTCGCACCGAATCCGATGACGATGTTTTCACAAAAATGGGTGGCAACTTTTCCCGTCGTTCAAATTCTTCCTTCTCGCTCACGTCCACAGGGAGGGTAGCGAACTGGTTTCCAGACATTTTTTGAGCGTCCTTGCTCAAACTGCCTGGCTTTGCAGGTAGCGCTTCGGCATTTTTTAGCTTCTTCAAATCTGCCGATCCTACTGGTGAGGACCGCCTCTTTTTCTTGCCGTGAGGCATTTTGCACTTTTTAAGCACTTTTCAGGAGCTAAAATCCAGGAGTACCTCACTGATTGGTGGTCCACAAAGGAATTTCCTTGACGGAGATTTGGTGACAAACACTAAAACGCGTTTTTCTCGGAATACTTGATTTGGCATGATAGCCAAATTTTAAATTATGGGCAGTGTATGGGTGAATCAATCACACAAAATGGCTTCTTTAGTCATTGGAAAGGACCCCACAAAGTCTGAACCAAATAGAAAAATATGAATAAAATCCATTTCCCGTGTTGGTGGAGGACTGCTCAAATCGTCGCTGTCGTGCACGTGCATTTTGGGCCAAATTGAGTTAAAAAACGCCATTTTGTGCAGCTTACAAAGCCGCCCCTTTTGACCTTCACAGATCCCCAAAATTCGTTTTGAATCCTAAGATATTCAATAAAAACCGAAAAAACTTCGTGCATATGAAAGAAGTTTCAGTCTTGTCGTGCGACAAAGGGCAAAGCGATTTCAGGTCAGAACGCGTTTGACACAAGTACGAGCTCGACTTCCGTTTACATTTGTAATTATAACTGGAGACTCCAGCCACCAAATTCAACCAAACTTCAGGTGCTCCCGTTTTTGTTTATTCAAGGTCAAACATCTCGGAACGTCAAAAACGTCGAAATGCCAATAAACTCATTTCACCTCAATGCGCCCCTCTCTTCTTTGCCAACCCCTGCGACTGAGCGTTCATCCCTCGTGCGAAGGTTTTCCCCGTTTTTCTTCCACCCGACCCCACTTTTGGGGCTGCTGCCTGGAAAAACTACCCCCTCTTCCCTAGTTCGGTGCTGTCACCAGAGGACACTGTCAAGAAGTAATTTTCACCAGCTGGTTGTAATTTCGCAAATGGGCTTAAAAACTTAATGTTTCAAAAAGTAGATTTTTTAAAAGGAATGTGGGAAATATTCCGATAATTTCATGTGTTTGATGTTTTGTAGATATTTCTATAAAATTTATTTTTTCCATGAAAATCCTCCGCATATTCACTCATAATCCCCAACGCAATGTTAGTCCTCCCCCAGAAAGAAAAGTGAACCATGAGAAAAAACGAGAGTGCAGTGCGTTAAAAAATGAGGAAAATTGGATAAGCTAGCTCAAATCGTGCACTTTGGTGGGTTTTTCACGGTTCGGAACGGGCTCGCCTGCTGGAGCAAGTGATGGGTTCCGTGGGCCGCTACGGTTTGTAGGCTCCACCCGCCCCAAGTTAGGCTCGCGCGGTCAAGTGCAATGCAGAAGCCAATCATTAGAGCCAGTAGCAATAGCAGCAGCAGCAGCAATTTAGGCGCAGGGTGTGGATCAACGACGACGACGACAACGGTGCGGTTGCATACATTTGGGGGTAGTTTTTTTTCTTCTTCGTACGACAAATCCGGATTAAGTGGAACCGTGGGGAGGCGAGTGAGGGTAAGTTATGGCACCAGCAGCATCATCATCGCCTCGTAATTGTCGCGTCGCCAGCCTCGGATCTGCTGCCTGATGAGTTTAGAGAGGGCAGTAAAACTGTGTGTACCAGGCGAGCGCCGAAAGTTATGCTAATTTTATGTATCATGTAATCAGAAGGCGCATACATTCATTCATTTTTCGTCGCGTTTTTTGTTGTTGTTGCTGCTCTTTTCGGGGTTCTGTCTCTGCTGGCTTGTGTGTCCTTCTCTGCCTTCGGTGCGAGTGTGCATGCAGAACTGACCAGGGTGGCGAATTAGAAAAAAATGCAAGCAAAAAAAAAATACTGAAAAAATAAAAGTAAAAAAAACCAAACCAATTTTGAACTTGGCAAAAATCAAAATAAAATAAAGGAAAAATCATTGAATTATTTTAAATGTATGTTCTGAATAGTTTTCAATTTGTTAAGAAGTTTTTTCATTGAAAGTAAATTTTAAAACTCGACAAACAAAACCACGGCGTGTTTTCTGGGCAACCTCAAGGAGAAAAAATAGTCATCGCTACTTTCAAATGTGTCTTTTTTGAAATTTTCTCAGCTTTGCAATGATTCTAAGAGCGAAATTTTTTATCGGGAAATTTCTGAGATATCGCTATTTTAAGTTATTTGTTTTAAATCCTTAATCATTTATTGGAAACTTTTAAATAACAGTCCAGGAAACTTGTCAAATGATGTGTGTGTGAAATGTGTTTCATGTGTCATTTGCTCATCAAAAGGTGCAAAATAAGACAAGAAACAACTTTGTAGAAGGTTGCAAACCGCCAAACATTTTGAAATTGAAGTTTTAACCGAATTTTTTAATATATGGGATTTATTCAGAAATTAAAATCATGAAACCGCATTAAAATATAATTTTCACAAGAACAAATAAATTATTACATAATTGTTGTGTACAAATAACAACGGTCTGCTCTGTTTCAGCTTGGAATTAGCTGCTATAACCGAAATCAAACATTAACCAGTTGCATGGATACAAAACATTTTTAATACTCGAAATTAAACTTTAGGAGAAATACTTTTCATTAGTATGGAATAATTGTTTTAGTTTTTTGTATTAAATGATCAAGAAATTACCAATATTTTAGAAGTTTTTAAGACTCTCATCTTCAGTCTCATCTTAAAAAAAATATTTCTTGATTTTTGTTCAAATAGTTTCGAAAGATTTTGATTTTTGATTTTTTTGTTAAAATAATGTTAAAAAAAAGTTGTGACGGTAATTTCAGCATTCTGAATTGGAAGACTCGAGTTTTATTACTACTTGCAACAGAAAACATTTTATAAAATTTTATCTTCATTTTATACTCATGAAAATATGACTTTTGAAGCTTGCAACAGTAATATGTAGTACATTTTCGATTTTATATCATATTTGTATTTATGGTTAATGTTTGCTTAGAAAAATATCAAATTTATTCATTAAAATTCAATAATACCATTAATAATCACAGACCTGCCAAAGTTTCGGTTGAACAAACTAAATCAGAGCAGACACGTGATATTTGAACACAAAAAATATGTTATAATCTAATAATTCTTTTTAAAAAAATATTTTTAAACTGTTTTATGATTTTAATTTCTGAATAAATTCCATACATTCAAAAACTCAGACAAAACATAATTTTCAAAATGCTTAGCGGTTTGCAACCTTCTGCAAAGTGGTTTCTTGTCTTATTTGGAAACATTTTGATGAGTAAATGACACATGAAAAACATCATTTGATAAGTTTTCTGAACAGGTAGTATAAAATTTCCAATAAATAATAAAGGAATTTAAAACCAAAAAACTTAAAATAGAGATATCTCAGAAATTTCCCGATTAAACATTTCGCTCTTATAAGCATTGGAAAGCTGAGAAAATTTCCTATAAGACATATTTGAAGGTAGCGATGACTATTTTTTCCTGAAAAGTTTGTTCTAGAAAACACGCCGTGGGCTGAATTAGCAAAAACAAACTTCAAATTCATTTGTTGAAAAAGAAAAGATCGTTCACAAAAAATAAGGACAAAACACATATTTGACAGTGTTGCCAACCTTAAAAACAATTGAAAAACTGTTTAAAAAAATATAGTGGACTCTCTGGCTTTCGATCTTCTCGATATCAATATTGCTCCAGCTGTCAATAAAATTTTCAGTCCCTTCAAGAAGCATGCTTTGATTTTTCGTTCTATAATTTGATGCCTCCCGCTCTCGACGGTTCCTTCAATGTCGACAACGAGAGAGTCCACTGTATTAAAAAAAGCTTAATTTTTAAAAGTCGCTTCATGAATCAAAACAAAACATAATTTATGAAAATTTGATGTATATAGCAATGTAATCTAACAGTTCAAAGGAGCCTTATTTTACATCTTTCAAATGTTTTTCTTGAGTCATAATTTTTGAAAATATTCAGAAAATTTCAAGTATATTTAATTTTTTGACATTGACCATCGAACACATACATAGTTGCTGAAATATCTGATATTTCAAAATTGAAAAAAAATCCTCAAATTTCCTGTTTCTTTTTTATTTGAATCTGTAAATCAGCAACCAAAGGTTCAATCTTCAAAGTTTCTTAAACAGATTTAGTTTTTTTTTGGCTAACCTATAGTTAATTTTCTGGACTTTTTGAAAAATATATTTACAAATTTGGGTACATGCACTGTGATTATGTGCTGTGATTCTCATCAAAAATTTCTATTAAATACTTTTTTATTTCTATTCCTTTTTGAATAAAACGAAATTTTGACCATTTTTTAATTTTTTTTAGCAAAATATTGTATGCCTTTGCTAAAAAAAACTATAAAACAAGACGATTGTTAACCTAAAAAACTAAATTCAAGAGTAAGTAGCCACCCTGCTTCACAGGAGGTGCCACCCCTTTTCTTCAGGGCGGTAAAATCATGAGGACATGGTCTGTGGTGGCTGGCCCCCCACTGCTGGACTTGCCGAGAGGGGGAAAACACCAAACTGAAACCCCGCAGAGATAGCACGAGATGAAAAATGTATGCCGATTCTTATCAGCTCCTTGATTCAACTGTCCTGGTTTGTGTCCTTCTTGCAGCCAGCGGAGCCCACTACTCAACTCATGCACTGAACGACGACTGAGAAGAAGACGACGACGGCAGAGGATGTGAAGGCCCACCCCCGGAAGGGAATCGCCGCCAGCCAGTCAACCAAACCTACAAGAAGAAACAGCAGTCTAATAGGACAGCAAACGGACGCGTAACTTTCCTTATTTTGTACTATCGCCCCTCCTGAAAGTAGGCCACCAGCAGCGCGATGGAGCAGGAAATCGGCAGCTGGGACTCGGTCCTGCTCGAGAACCTTTCCGAGGACAGTTTTATCAGCAATCTGCACCAGCGCTACAAACGAGATTTGATCTACGTAAGTCTGTTATTATCGCTACCCACATTGTTTGAAACAGTTTAAAGTTGGACACACTAAATGCTTCATTATCTTTTTCCTTACATGGCGTCCTTTTCAGACCTACATCGGTACGTTTCTGGTGGCGCTGAATCCGTACAAACCGTTGGCCATCTACACGCCGGACCTGGTGCGGAAGTACGCCAACAAAAGTCTGTTCCAGTTGCCGCCGCACATGTAAGTTTTTTAACAGTTTCAAGCAGGGTGACGACTTGAGTGAATGATTTTGAGCTGTCCTGATGTCCTTTATTTTGAGACTTGTTTTAAATCAAAATTTTTATCTTCACAAAAATACATTGCCATATATTTTTGAAAGCATATCAAACTGATTTATGAAAAAAAAAACTGCAAGGCAAATTATTAATATTGTCAAAAAAAAAACATCAAAATATCAATAAAAGACGTGTAACCTACTTTTACCATGAATTAAACAGTTTATATGTGAAATTTCAATACTAACATGTTATGAACACCAGCAAAACAAAATATTTTTTAGTTTAAAATGTAATACACACAGAATGTTTCAGATAGTTCTAGGATCTTTATATTATTTTTTTTAATTTTGTAACACATACTACTGATTATGAAACAGCTTATTTATCAGTAAGAAAAAGTCATGCTTGCGCTTGAACAGCCTCCTACTTTGTAGATGTAAACAAAGTGGGATCATTCGAAAATCACGTTACGCATTCTCTCTATTTATTCATCACCCAGAACACCATCAAAACAAAATATTTTTGAGTTTAAAATGTAATACACACAGAATGTTTACGACTGTTCTAGGATCATTATTATTTTTTTGAATTCTGTATTTTTTTTATTAGAGTAATGCTTTGTTTATTTCAACTTTTGTCAAGGTCAAAAGAATCCATTTTGCATTATGATTTATTTGTTTTAGTTTGTATCACAAAACAGTTAAATTCCCAAAATTAGTACTTTATGTAATCCCTGAAATACAATTTAGACAATAAAAGTTTTCTCTCGAGGATTATAAAAAACTGGAAAATTTCAATAAAATGGCAAAATAAATTGTAAATTCAAATTTCCAATCGAAAATGTCTTTACATTTTTTATGAAGTGCTCTGTTTTCAAGTGAAAGGCACTTTCAGGAGATTTTTTTTGAAATTGTTTATTTGTTGGTTTTTTAAAAATGTTGCATGATGGAAAAACGCCCGATATTTTCAAAAAGCTGGAAAAAAATTGCCCAGTTTTTTTTTCAATTTTAAACGAAGAAAAAACAATAAAAAAAAGTAAACATAAAGATTTTGAAAAACGTAAATTTTCAAGAAGCTTTTTAATTTGCTATTTTTTATATTTTTAAAACATTGTTAGGCTAGTACAAATTTTATTTTTAGTTTTGTCCTCCTGCTTTGGTAGAAGTCAAAATGACTAAATTAGGTCCTTAAATTAAGCTTAAGGCTGGTAAAAAATTTATTTAAAGGTTTTGTTCAAAATTTTTGAAATTTTTTCGATCTTTTGTATCGCAAAAAGTTTTTTTTCGTTGAAATGTTTGTTTTCGTCAAATCTTACATTTTTGAAGACTACCCCACGACCCCGGCCGGAGCCTGGACAAAAACTTTGAAAAATATTTGCATTGGCCTAAATTGGCGATATTATTTTTCAAAACGATAAAGCTTATTTTTCTGAGAACAATTATCCTTTGTACGACCGCAAAGGATATAATATGGATTTTTAAATCAATTAAAAAAAAACTTCGTGGCCCTTCTTGACATAATAGGTCCTACTTGACAGCAAGGGGACCATTTTGTTTGCATTAAAATGAAAAAAGTGATCCAAAATGGTTTTTAATTGCGTTTTTTACCGTTGTACATAAAAGTTTACACAGGGCTTTAGGACCCTAATTCACATTTAAAGTCTTATTTTCAACTTTATGCTTAACACATTTTTTCAATAACGGTAATGCCACAAATTTGCAAAATATAAATGAGTTCACAAAAAATAATAGTACAATTTTTGTTTATTTTTCCGATCTGTAGTCCTAAAATTCAAAGCTTGTAAAAAAAAAACCTGCAAAATTGTTTACAATCGATTCTACAAGTATGCTCAATGAATGTTTCTCGACTTTTTTTTATTAGGTCTTATAAACATATTAAAGACAATAGGTTATAGGACCTTTTCAAGAAAAACTCTGGATTTAAATTATAAGCAGTAAACTTATTTATTATTGGCCACCAAGGGTTGAAAATAGATATTTAAACCAATTTAAAAAAAAAAATTACTTCGCGAACTTTCTTGACAGAAAGTATCTTACTTGACAGTGCGTAGTTTATCCATTACGAAATGTTGTCTCGCCAATTATTATTATTTATTTATTTTGATTAGAAAAGTGATAAAGTTATACATAACATTTTTCGCAGCGCTTCGAACCATATTATCCTAGATTTGACTATCCGAAGTGATTTTTTTCCGAGGACTTCGGATAATCGAGTATGGACCAGTGCTTACGAAATTTCAACTTTGTTTGTGATAGGTGACAGAACACTCCAAACGTCTTCACCACGACAACCACGATTTTGACATTCTGCCTTCATGTGTTTCACACACAAACGAATGAGTGCTACGCAGAGTCACTCACATTGACTTTCCGCCAGAAATACATTCGCTCAGAGAACGGTCGTTTGACATTCTACCGAGATTTTGATCATCCCTCCCATGATCGCATTCAAATGTCTTCCGTCACCACACCACGCAGCAAACACAAGAAAGAGAGAGACGAAAAACGAGAGAAAGAGCACGTTGTCTCGTTCGGGCGGCTGCTTGAGTGGCGCTCATTTTTCGTTCGTTTCGTCTTTGTGTTCACGTTCACCGACCGTCGACAAGCAGTGACGATCAGGATACTTCTCGTTTTGGGAAATGATCACTGACGGAAAGTTCCTTCAAATGCCGAGCAGTCCCATTCAGTGACAGATCCCTTTTCAAGCATTAGTCTGTACTGTGTGTTCCCCTCAGATTTTTTGAAGGAAATTAAATTTAATAAATTGAAATAAAATTGCCTTATCAAATTATTTAAATACAATTTCTTTCGAATGCTTCTTCAGCTTCGCCGTGGCCAACTCGGCCCACCAGTTCCTGCTCAACTACAACGAGGACCAGTGCATCGTGCTGTCGGGCGAGAGTGGCGCCGGCAAGACCGAGTCGGCCCGAATGATCGTCCACTTTTTGACGCAGCTGTCGGAGATGCGCCGCAGCCGGGCCCCGATCTTCTCGCTCAAGGGCTCCAACCCGGGCTCGCGCCAGTCCACGCCGAAGCACAGCACGATCCAGCGGGTCGGATCGTCGTTTGAAAGTGGCACCAGTGGCAGTTCGGGGATGGGGGCGACGGGTCGGCTGGACAGCATCATGAAGCAGTCGAGGGTGAGCGCGTTTTGCTGCATGGGCGATTATGATTTTGATCGGGATTATTTTTTCAGAAATGCTCGCACGAGAAAACGGTCGAGTTTGATTTGATTTCGCACCACAAGAGTTCGGAGAATTTGGCCGCGATGATGAACGCTGGCCACGTGGTTGGGACGGGTCCCGGAAGTGGCAACTTTTCCAGCACTCCCAAGTGTTTGAAGCACTCGAACCAGTCGATCAGCCGCTCGACCGAGGCCAGCGATTTTCCCACCAAGGCGACCCTCAAGTCGGCGTTCGCGTCCTGTCCGAAGCACAACAACTGCACCAGCGCCGGAAGTAGCCACATGGACCTGCACCGGATGTCCAGCTGCATCAATTCGCCCTCGCTGCAGAAGCGGTGCAGTTTGGTGCGCGGCTGTTGCCACCAGAGCAGCAACCGGTCGATCCACAAGTCTTCGTCGTCGATCACGTTGACGTACGACCACAGCAGCATGTCCCCGTCGGTGCACCGCCGTCAGATACTCAAATCCATCACGAAGGAGGTGTACCTGCGCGATCTGGAGCTGGCCAAGATGCGGGAACGGGTGGCGCACGCGGAGATCTTCCTCGAGGCCATGGGCAACGCGAGCACGGCTAAGAACACTAACTCGAGCCGATACGTGAGTGGGTTTGAGGTTAGATTTGATGCAATTTGATGATCTTGATCTTTTCCAGGGTAAATTCTTCGATATTGAGTTCGACTACAAGGGAGATCCTTCCGGAGGTCACCTGACTTTATGTGAGTATGAATCAAAAGCTTTTGGGAAGCTGCTTGCAGTAATGATATTTATTTTATCACTTTCTTAATATTGCTTAACCATAAAGACATGTTGGAGAAGGTATGTCTAAGCAATTTCTATCGACTCATATCTTGAAACTTATCTTTAAAATGTAATTTTTCTCCACCAGTCCCGCGTAACGTCACGAAGTTCCGGCGAACGAAACTTCCACATCTTCTACCAGTTGCTGTGTGGCGCCGACATCCATCTGCTCAGTAAGTTTTGATCAAGCTCAATATTGAACGACCTTACAGCTCCCGATAATTTCCAGAATCCCTCAAGCTGCAGCGGAACATTGACAAGTACGAGTTGCTCAAGTACGGCCTAACCAGCGAGGAAGATCGGACCAACTTTGGCTTCACCAAGGTACGATCTAGAACTAACATTTAAAGATCATTGAAGCTATTCGTGCCATTTCCAGCGTTCCCTTGAAGTCATTGGCTTCAACCCGGAGGAAATCTTCTCCATCTTCATCGTCCTGGCGGTGGTGCTCAAGCTGGGCAATCTGACGTTCATCCCGACAACCAACATCGACGGCAGCGAGGGTTGTGAGATCTCCAACGAGTACGGTAAGTAAGCCCTGATCTGATCCTCGCGAGGTCGTAACGCGATCGTCTTTGTCGCAGAACTCGAGGAGATCGCGCAGCTGCTCCAGCTCGACAGTCACCTGCTGTTCCACTGCCTGACGCGGGCCGGCGAGTCATGGGAGCAGATTGAGACGGACGGGACGGAGATCGACGCGGTGTACGCGTCCAAGATCAAGTTTGCGCTCTGCCGGACGCTGTACAGCCGGTTGTTCTCGCTGATTGCCGTTCGGATCAACGAGCAGCTCAAGGTGAAGCAGTACGGAATGAGCTCGGGGGCGACGGTGCGGGGCAAGACGATTGGTTTGCTGGATTTTTACGGGTTCGAGGTGCTCGAGAAGAACTCGTTCGAGCAGTTTGCCATCAACTACTGCAACGAGCGGTTGCAACAGGTTGGAGATGGATCATACGATGCGTCTAGATTTTGAGCTAACAATTGTTTCTTGCAGCACTACGTGAAGAACGTACTCAAGTATCAACAGGATCTGTACCTGGCCGAGGGATTGGACTGGATCAAGATTGACTACTTCGACAACCAGCCGATCTGCGAGCTGATCGACAAGCCGTGCTACGGAATCCTGCACCTGGTAGACGAACCGCAGATCATCAACGACGGAATTCTGCTGACGCGGTTGCACCAGTGCTGTTCCGGCCACACCAACTTCCTCGCGCGCGATCCCACGCTGCCTTCGAACTGCTTTCAGTGAGTTCGAACCCCACTTCCACTCCGTACTTGATCAACATCTCGTGCATTTACTCCACAGAGTTCGCCACTTTGAGGGACCAGTCCTGTACTCCAGCCAGGGCTTCATCGAGAAGAACCAGGACGTGCTGCCGAAGCACGTGAGTGCCTGCCTGTACCAGCACTGCGAGCTGCCGATCGTGGCCAGCCTCTTCCCGGAGGGCAACCCCAAGCGGTACAGCGGCAGTGCCGTTGGCCGCAAACCGCCGACCAGTTTGAGTACAAATCTACGCACCTCGCTGCAGACGCTGCTGAAGCAGCTCGAGCAACGCTACAACCACTACATCTTCTGCATCAAACCGAACGAGCTGAAGCAGCCCAAGATGCTGGAGCTCGGCCTGGTTCAGCACCAGGTGCGGTACATGTGGTAGGTCGTCACCCCCCCCAGGATTCTTTCTCAAACTCATCTAAATCCCACCCCATCCCATGCAGTCTTATGCCGCTGATCAACCTGTGGCGCAACGGGCACTACTTCAACATGGTGCACGCGCGCTTCGTCCAGCGCTACAAGCTGCTCTGCCAGTACACGTGGCCCCACCTGGCCGCCGGAACGACCATCGACGGGGTGGCGCTCATCATCCGGAGCGTACCGCTGCCGGGGGCCGAGTTCACGATCGGCCGCAAGAAGGTGTTTATCCGCAGTCCGCGCACCGTGTACGAGCTGGACGAGTTCCGGAAGGTGCGCCTGAACGAGCTGGCCGTGCTCATCCAGAAGACGTACCGGTGCTACACCAAGCGGAAACACTTTCTGGACCTGCGGCGCAGCCAGCTGGTGATTGCGGCCTTCTGGCGGACGTGGCGGGTGAGTTCTGTTTAACCTCACTTTGTATTCACTTGGATGGACTGTATTTTTCGGTTCCGGTTGGATAAAAACACGTTGGACCTACAAAACTGATCTGATTTTAATCTGATTGCGTCTTGCGTCTCGAAACGAAGTGAAAATTTGCCCTCTGTCTCGCGTCTCTATTTGAAAGTGCCTTCCCGGTGTGACGTTTCTCGCTGCCTGGTTGGCAGCATCGTTGACGTTTGAAGCACGTGTTTCTAAATTTTATGGACATTTGGCCTCATCGACCAAATTGACGTATTCTCAAACCACAGACGCAACAGACTAACAAAATGTGTTTTTTGAACTCTTATTATAGGAACGAGAGAAGATCCGTGTGGTGGAGTTCAAAAAGCAAGCACACTGGGCGGTCCAGGTGATTGGCCGATTTTTCGTCCTGATCAAGGTTTGTAGCACGTACGACTACAACAGAGTAGGCCCCCCTAACAAAAACGTTTTCTTCCAGACGCGCGAGTTCCTGCTGACGCTGCTGCTGCGGCTGCCGCACGACAACATGAGCCCCATCTGCCACGATTGGCCCCCGGCGCCGTCCTTCCTGGCCGAGACGTCCCAGCTGCTGCGAAACATCTTCCACCGGTGGCGGTGCTACAAGTACCGGAAGTCGTTTGACCAACCGGCTCGGAACCGGATGCGCGAAAAGGTCACCGCCAGCATCATCTTCAAGGACCGCAAGATCTCGTACCCCCGGACGGTGGCGCACCCCTTCCACGGCGACTACATCCGACTGCGGCAAAACGTCCAGTGGAAACGGGTCAGCTGCGAGCACAACGACCAGTACGTCGTGTTTGCCGACATCATAAACAAGATCGCCCGATCGAGCGGGAAGGTTGGTCCTATTCCGAAGACGGCTACTCAGAGCAAAACCTAACCTAATTTCAAACCCACAGTTCATCCCGATCCTGCTGGTGGTCTCGACCAACTCGATGCTGCTGCTGGACCAGAAAACGATGCAAATCAAGTACCGGATACCGGCCTCCGAGATCTACCGGATGTCGCTGAGCCCGTACTTTGACGACATTGCCGTGATCCACATACGAGCCGTAAGTGACCCACAATTCCCTCCATTTCCGCAAGTAGAGACCGTGCACCACCCAGCGCACACAAAACCGCTAAACAAATAGTTAAAAAATAGTTGTTCAAAAATTCTTAGAGCCCGTGTGTGTGTTCTTGTTTTTTTTTTCTCTTCTCTTTTTTCTCCCGCCACAAACCCCCTCGCCGTCTAACGAACCCGCTTTGAACCAAACAAAACAAATACACGCTTCTCCCGACCATCTCTGTGTGCGTAACAAACCCACCACTTCCCGTTGCGTGTTTTTATCCGTGTGTGTGTGTGTGTGTGAGCACCCGATTCCCGCCCCCTCTGTAGGACAATTACAGCTCCAACATGTCGGACCGGTCCGAGTCGCCCACGGGATGTTTGTTCCAGGTAAATGGTGCAGATTTTATCAATTATATAAAAAAAATATATAAATAAGGCTTTCTAGTCAGAAATTTACCAACACATTCAAAGTATGTTTACATGACAGCTGGACATTTGTTTGCATCAGGTTTCCTATCTCTTTCTAGCAAAATTTTTTTGTCAGGCGACTTCTAGCTGGTTTTTTTTGACTGACTGCCCGATATGTCAGCCAACATACTTCGCAGGGCTGTGACAGCTACAGCTCGATCATTGTTTGCATCAGGACACTGTGACGAGGAGTTCGTCATTTTTGAGTTAAATTATATTTTTTTCACTGGGCCTAGAAAGCCTTATACTCGACCTCAATCCATAGACCAGATTGTTACTTTTTACAACATATGAATATTAAGTTTCCCAGTCTGCAAATATTTTTGTCTTTGGTTTTGCTTGACATCTAACGAGGAATTTTAGAAAGTGCAATCAAAGATGGCCACTCGCTCGGCAGCTCTCGCAGTGATCGGTCGTTTTTCGAGTTTTAACGCGAGGGGGAGGGGGGGGGGGGAGACCCGACGGGTTTGAAGCGGAAAAGTAGCCGGCGACAGACAAGAAGAAGGGCTTGACTCTGATGTCACACCCCGCGTTCGCAAGTGGCTGACCGACCAAGGAGATGCATGGATTGTTCACTTCCGGCCAAAGTGTCGAGCGAACTGGCACTTCCGGGTTTCCTGCTGATTGACAAGGTACACTCAAACTCCGATGGTTTGACACCAATTGTTGTCAAACGAACGGGGTCACTTTTTACACTACCAAACGTTTGTTTTGATAAGGGCTCATCCATAAACCGCGTGAGCGGCGTGTAAAAACTGACAGTTCGTCACTTTTTAGTTTGACTTTAACCAACTAACGGGGTACAAACTAAAAAAGTGTCAAACAGATTGGAGCTGGAACTGAAGAGGCGGTCTAAGTTGCGAGCGCAAATGTAAAAGTACAAAGTGGAGATGCCAAAGCCGGCATCGCGAATGATAGTCAAACGCCCAGCGTAGTTTAGATATATCTACCCACCTCCCATCTTCCTCGCCCCAACCCCCTCCCTTATTCCGTCGTGGGTATGTCTAGCTCTAATAACCTAATTTAAAACACTGCCTTCTTTCAGAAAGAAAGCAGTTCTACCAAAAAATCTAAATATTATTGTTGTGAGACCATTATAGTCAAAAGATGACAAACATTTTAAGTTAGTCATCAAGAACGTTAAAAAGAGTCTGTTCGTAGTTGCAATAGCGATTTACAGGCACAAATCATGCGCGAGGTTTGGGCATGAACATCACGGTGAAATATTTCATCATTCGTCCAGCCAACCAGCGATCACGGAGCACGAGGGGTCCACTAATTTAATATTACGGCCGATTACAAGAGATTTTAATAATTATTTTTGTTTTTCTGTGGCAGATTTCAAACGCTCATACATGACAAGATTTTTTTTTCGAAATAAATAGGAAATAGGAAACTAAATGGGTTATTTTCAATTTTTATTCGCGTTTACGCTCAAAATATTGCGACTTTCAATCATTAATCAATCAATCATTAAAATTTTATAAAAAGTAAAAATCCCTTTTTTTGTTTTAGGAGACAAAGACTGGAAACTTATGAGCTGAACATAACAAATTGCGAAGAGTTATTAGTTTTTGGGAAAAATATTACTTTATATATATATTGAAAATTTACTTACTACCATATTTCGTTAACTGCTGAAATATTCCTATAGGATGTATAGATATATCTTTGAATATCTATAAAAAAAAAAAACAAAAAAAAAGTCTCAAAAGAAGTTTTAAACATTCAAAATTTCGAATGCATTTTCTCGTTCTCTTGCAGTCGGAAATCGGCAAAAAGAAGGGCGACTTCGTCTTCCAAACGGCACACTCGATCGAGATCGTGACGAAGCTGTTCCTGGTGATCCAGAACGCGACCGCCAAATCACCGGAAATCGTCATCAGCACAGAGTGAGGCTCATTTCAAGTTGAGTGTGTAGATTTTGCAATTGAAATTCGTTTTCCCACGATAGATTCGAGGCCAACTTTGGCCAGCAGACGGTGGTGTTTACGTTCAAGTGCGGTGGCCTGGCGGACAACCCGTACAACCAGACCCGGGTCCAGCGCAAGGGCAACCGGATGGAGGTGACCGTGTAACAGAGGGCGTTCCCGGAGCTGGGCGGCGGCGGCACGCACCACCACTCCACGTCGACGGAACGTCTGGTGCCACTGTTTGACTACGACGACGAGGACGGGCTGGAGTTTGGCGTGCGGGGCCTGGAGTTTGACTAACTTGTTTGGAGGTTTGGGCAAATAGTAAACCACTACACAAAACTACGATGATAGAAAACGAGGACATCTTTGAAGCGACGGCCTGGCAATGGCCAAATGCTTCGCGGAAAATCAATTAAGACAACCTATTAGCAATTGGAAATACGAAACTACTTGGAATTTGATGTCGACGGCGAGAAACAGTTTAATGAGTTGAAATAAAGTATAAAAATTGAATACAATCATAGAGTCTATTCTAGAAGAAAAATCTATCGCGAAAAAGAAATTTTACTAAACTCTAGCAAGGTTAGCGCGACTGGCAATGTGCGTTTTTTCAAACCGGAGATGCCATCGTGCAAACATTAACTCGTTTGAGCCAAATACTAAATTTTAACCTAGAACTTATTTTTGATATTGATTTTATCAACTACTTTCATATAGACCACGAAACGATGTTCAAGAGTTTAAAACACACGTAAATTAACAGAGTTTTTAAAGGAGTAACGAAAAAGTGCTCTCATTTCCAGCGTGTGTTGATCGACTTTGGCATTTTAAAATGTACTATTATAACCGGAACAGATATATAGAGAGTAAAATTATATAATACAGCTAGAACGGTCAAATAACACAACACGTATGTATGATATTTAGAAAGAGAGCAAATAAATTTAGAAAAAAATGTGTAGCGCATTGAATTTAGAAATTCCATAACAAAACCATTACAATTTAGGTAGCTCAATTTGTCTTACTAAATCGCATTAAATAAAACACTTATATTATAAAAAGCACTATCGTATCGTAAAAAGAGCGAAATTCTAATTAATTTGTGCTCGGTCCCATCTCAATTTTGAATCGAGGTGGTAAAATCACAACAAAACTAGGCCAAAAATAAAACAATTATTAGTCATTATTAAAACAAAGCATAGATCAGAGTAAAATATAACTTTAAACAAACAAAACATAATGGCAGTTGTGAGCAACACTGATAAAAAGAGAAAACTCAAAGACGCTTATTACGGTGACAGATATTATAGTGAACAGAAAAAGCAAGAGAAATAAACAAAAGTCGACAGAAAAACACTTACCACTAAGTATAAGAAAAAAAAAGAAGCAACTTTAAAAACAGGCTAAACCAAAAACAAACAAACAAAAATTAAATCAATTACTACTGCAAGCAAACAAACAAAATTAATCATAAGCGCAGAGGGGGGACTGTTATCGGCAAGGGGAAGAGTTTTTCGTGACGTGATTTTAATTTCACTTTTTTTTCTTTCTTCCATGTGCAAAACGGCGCGAGCTCATAGAAATCAAATAGAATACCTCAAGTCGTCGAAGTGTGCAATGTTTAGATGGTCGTAAACACGAGAGACACGGGTTCTTCCTTTACCGTTTAAATTGAAAACCGCCAATTTTGTGTGCCAAATGGTTAATAATGAGGGGGAAAATCGAATCACGTGTGGGTTCTTAAAAGCTGTTTGGTGACTTTTGAACTACAGAGATAAAAAAAAATGTGCCAAATGTTTTCCTTTTATGTGTACACATTCAGTTATTTTCTACGTGGAACTGTTTCGTACTGATCAAGTTTTTTGTATTTGTTGAGCAGTTGAACGGTTTTTCTATGCGATCTTTTCTCAAGTAATTGTAACGGTTAGCAGTAATATGGAATTATGAGAATATCTAGTTGAAAATGTAGCCAATTTACAAACACAGAAAATGGTTAATATAATTAAAACATCACACAAAAAACGACGTTACAGTTAACATAAAGCAACCAATTTGTGTCGAAACGTGTATGCCAATAGCAAAGTAGAAGTAAACAAAATAAACGGTTCTACGGTTGTTGCCAAATGTTTGTGTAGGCCTGTCGATAATTTAAATTGGTCTTGTTAAAAAAAAAATGTTGGAAAAATTGTTTAAACTCACAGCAACAAAAGTTGCTAAAGTTTGTTGATTTAATTTGAATTTGTTTTATTTATAAATTACATGACAGCAATATCGGCGTACCCCTCGTAAGTTCGTCACAAGTTCATTCATTCATTTTACGTGAAAGGTTTCAAAATCATAACCAAGGAAATATTTCACCCAAAGGCTCAAGCCTGGTTTGCATTTATTTTAAAATTGGAAGCAATTCGAAAAATCAAACTGAAACAAAGCAAACCGGGTGAAACATCATAAAAAGAAAGGAAAACCAAACTAAGCGAATTTAGATGACTAAACATAGGTGCCAAACGAATGAAATTGAGGGCAAATTGGACTCACCAAGCATTATCAAGCGATTTGAAAACAATAGATGAAGGAACCTCCTCACACTCACAATGATTCACACACACCACACCACACACACACATCAGATTCAACGTAGCCTCCAAGAAAATCCTATTAAATTATAAATACATATCTCATTCATTGAACAACCGGAGTAATAAATCGAATCATTAGAAAGAACCAACTAAATTGTGTTGGGTTTGTCATTTGAAGAATCCCCTGAATGATTTCATCCCATCCCTAGAAATCAGAAGCGGAAGTTGCTGGGTGCGGTCTCTGGAGCTGTCGACGGAGAAGGAAAGGTGGAGCAGAATCGGCTCAACAACAACAAGTATCTGCTGAAGAGGGATCTCGAGCTGGACGCACTGGAGCCACATGTCATCAAACGGAAGGAAAAGCACAAAAGTTGTGACAAGCACTATCATCCGGTGGGAGGCCTACCGGAACAAACAACCCAGGGTGGCCTAGTGTAAGAAATACCTGCATTTGGGAAATGTCACCTGCAGTCATCGTAGCCGAAGCCGCGAGCACGGACGTGATGAACTCAAGGATGAACTAAGAGCAAAAGGCAACATCGTAGTGGTCTACTAGATATTGGAAGATTTCATAATTATTCCTGAATTATGAGAGTATCGCCTCTGGACACTCTCTCAAAAATTTCTAATCAAAAATAATAGAAATAGAACTTAAAAAGAAAACACAGTAATTGATCTCTCAACTAAAGTCAATTATAGTTTACGATATCCTCTATCGATGAGTATATCAAGATATTAGACACAAGACATTGGTCTCCCTCCATAATAATCGGGGGAGAAGTCAAAAAGTTCTATTAATAGTAGAAATAGAAAATATTGAGAAAAACGCTTTTTATAATAATACTACCACAATTGAACCATGATCGTTCTTGTGCACTACTGATGTGTACAATCAATCAATTTTCTACAGATGTCGGTAAAGTAGACGGTTTATTTATAAACCCCTCTATTGCGACACCGTCAGCAACTGTCATTTCAAAATGCTTTCAGCATAGTCGGTAATGCAGTAGCGCGGAGTTTTCGCCCCTTCGAGTTTCGACGCCGGCGCTCTCAACCTCTCTCAGTGTTTTCCCCCAACTCTCTGTTTACCTTTTCAAGCTATGCATCTCCCATGGCAACGAAATCAGCATCGTCGACGTTCGTTTTTGCCTGCTTACGCTGTAGAGATGCCGGCCGGCAATCGCTAGCGCACCCTGATTGGCGACGGACAAAAGGCTGCTGCGAGCACTGCCAAAGCATACTTACCTGGCATAGGGGTTACCGTGATCACAAAGGCGGTTCCCCCAGGGCGAGGCCTTTCCATTGCACTTCGGTTAGGCTGACCCCTGCGATTATCCCTCATGTGGATAACTCGTATGTGTAATTTTTGGTAGCCGGGACGTGCGTACGCGCACATCCCGGTCCCTTAACTAATTGTAAAAAAAATGAACTTAATTCATTACTCACAGATATGTTAAGATGACCGTAAAATATTGAAATTTCGGTAGGTTTCCTCTATTATCAGTTATGTTACATAAAAAATGTGAACCTGACACAAAATCTGTCATCACTTCCTGATAATTGTTACCATTATTTTTAGTGTCTTACGTTACGATTTTCTCTCATTTCTTCAAATGACGCTTTTCATATTCTAACTTATCGAGAAATTAAAAGTGAGAGTGTGTGCGTGCAACATGGGGTTAAACTTTTCAAAGTTCCATGGTAATCTTCACAGCAACTTGACAGTAAGTTTAGCTCCATGTTGCACACACTCTCACTTTTAATTTCCCGATTGCAGGCATCCTTTAGGAAGTGTCCTGCTGGAGAATGATGGGCCGATTACGTCCCAACACCGTTATGTTCTAAACGGCCAGGCCAACAGCGTGAAGTTAACCGTACCGATGATTTAATGAAATGGATTGAGTTTGAGCATGAATATTCAAACAACAATACAGTTCTGAGCCTACAAGGGAGGAAGAAATGTGGAGTTTTCCCCCGCTCATGACGTGAGCAGGATACACACTCTTTGTTTACAAACTGTCATTAACCCATTTAAACTGTTTTGCTAGATTTGAAGGAAACTCGAAAAAATCTAAACCATTGGTGCATGGCGTTCAACAGAATGCATGGAAAAAGAGTTCAACTGGTTTTGAAGAAAGAAGAACATTGTATATCTCATTGTATAAGACTTTTTAAACAACTCTAGATTTACTGCTTCTGTTAGTATAGTTAAGAAAAAGACGACTGCTAAATAGCGGTGTAAAAAGTAAAGAATAAGGTTTTCTTCACAGACCAAACCAAAGCCTTATGTTCCATTGATTTAATCTGGCATTAGGACTTATTTGGTGTAAATAAAAAAAAAGCAAGAGCCATTTAGAAACTAAACCGTTTTCGATCCAGGTTTCCAATGAAACAATACATAAATTCTCTCATATTGCACATTTTTGCCCCTGCTGAACGCCAAAACCCACCCACACCCACTAACGAGTTCAGACCTCCCAACGAAAGAAAACAATCCAGAGATGTCTCGTGGTGCAAGTCTCACTCTCTCTGGCGCCGTCGCTCTCTTTCTCCCGGAGCGTCGTGTGGGTAAATAAACGGGACATTTCTCCACTGAATCCATTCAGTTGTCGGTCCGCTCCGGACGCGTTCAGTCACGATTTCAGTTACAGTGGTGTCTGTATACCAAAGGACAAGTTTGTGCAAAAATCGCGTGCCCCCAGTTCCGATCTCGTGCGGGCAGTGGGAGTGTGTTTGGGATAATTTGCTAATTTTGGGAGTTGCAGGCCGCCTACCTGTTGCCCCGGGAATAACTTCCCAAAAGTGTGCACCATCTGGACGAGGGAAAAAGTTAGATCGTCAAGGTTTTTTCGTGAAAAGGCGCACTTTTGCAGGTTCAAATGACACTTTTGCTGTTGATTATGACAGCTGGAGTGACATTTTGATCTCTGTGCCCGGTTTGTGGTGCATTAAGTTAGGTTTTATTTTGCGCGTAGAAAGTTGAAAGCGCGCTTCGGAGAGTAACCTAAATTCCTGTGACGTTCTTTACATGGCAAAAGGGCAAAGCTCGAGCTGCAGACACTAGAGTGAAACGTGAGAAAACGTCATTAGTCATCATAATTGTCTCTTTGTAGTGTATCGTCGTTTTCTGAGGTCAAAGAGTGAGCTCAAAATAATCACAAATCTAGTTGTGATGTGTCTGGTTGGATTACCATAATGACGAATGACGTTAACACGAATTGATAACGAATAGCACGAATGCTTCCGGCTTTGAGAAAGCCTTTATCACATTTCACAATTGAATAGCTGTAAACAACTGACTCATGAATGTCCTATTGACCGTTGCATGATTGCCTGTCGCCTACTTTGACGTTCATTGAAAAAAAAACGTCTCAAAAAGAACAATGACCCCCTAGCCCAGATTGACAATTTGCCGGTTGATCCCGTTATTTACGGAAACACGAAACTGATGCTTCTTTCTTTACCATAACAGAAAAGTGACTGGTAAACCACTTGAAACTTCGCGCCAACGCCACAGCAAAAAAAAAAAGGCGAGTGAAAGAGACCCAACGAAAACAAGTCTTGGCGCGGCCGGTGTGCGCGCCCCGTCCAGTAACCATGACCTTGGGTACGTCATCGTTCGGCCTACTTTCGGCCTTTTCCCTTCTGCTTTTGGCTGCTGAAACGCACGCGATCGCAGCAACCTCGCCGGCTGCCGGCGAAAGTAACAGCATCTTCGATAACATCATCAGCCAGCTGATCTCGACGGCGGCGACGGCCCAGAACTACCTGGACCTGGGAGCACAACAGGCCGAGGCGGCAACCAGTTCGATTCTGCGAGACCAGACGACGTCTGCTTCGGCGACCGGTTTTGGTCCGTCTACGCCGACGGTGACGACTACCACGACCACGACCACCGAGAGTACACCGTTCTGGAATCCGTTTACCTGGCTGAAACCGCGAGCCGTCTCCATTCCGTACAATCCGGACACCGACTTGAGCACGGTAAGTTCTAAAACATTTGTACTGTTTCGTAAAAAGTGGGTTTTTAGCCCTCTGATTTCAAAAAAAATCCAACTAGATCTAAGGGATGTCTCCATGCTACATTATACAGTAGTTACTTAGTTAGAGTGAGAAGGCATTACCGGCAAATCGTAGAAGGAGGGCAGGCCGACTGGCAATCTCCATGAGGAGGATAAACAAAGCTCTGAGAATTTGGCGGTGCGTGTGAAACGGGGAAAAGAAATTTGCACAGCTACCTACAAAGGGCAATTCACTTCTGATATTGCACCAATATGAAGCCAATATTGGAGTCGATACGGTATGCAGCCAAGGAATACTGCGCGAGTATTGCGCGCGTATGATATTCACGCTGATATTTGGGTACATATGACCTCAAATATGACGAATATGGGGTCTATATCGTCAATACGGTATGCAGACAATGAGAATATTATGTGCGTATGATACGCGTATGCAGTATACTCGAAGTGATTAACCCCTAGGCTACCTAGCAGTGTGGAGATATTTCTTTGTTTAATCAATGTAAATTTTACAGTCTATTCAGCTGTATAGTTTATAAAATTATGAACTCTAGCGTTGTTCTTACATTGATCAATTTAGTCCAATAGAGCTATTTGTTGTAAGATACGCAATAGTCTATATCCTTATGGAATATCAGGAGATTCTGATTGATTCAGACCTGACAGAGGTGACAATATTGACAGATGACAGATATTTATGCTTTGTGCTCAACGCGGCTTGTTTTACAAAGTAAGCTATTAGGTTTTACACCGTGACGTCCTTTGACAGTTGGTGTGCACTGTCCATGTAAACAGTGCACAGTTGAGTCGGTGTAAAATCTAATTCAGATCTCCTTCTTCATCCATAGTTCTGCTTGAGTGTACTTGTTGCACTAAGTTAAATTGTATCGAGTTTAATACCCTAGGACAGCACATTTTTGATCTTATTTATTAATATATACTACCTTGCTTCTGTCTAAAACAGCTTCCAGTATTATTGACGAAACCCGTACTTTTCTGGCGATGCCAAAGGTAAGCCTGGCGTCGCCGACGAAAAGAGGGTAGCTTTTTCGTCCATTCGGCACGCGTTGACTGCCGAAAAGAAAAAGATGTGGCCTGCTACGCGGTGGTTACCCAGCGACCGTCGTCTGCAGCTGATATTTTCTGCCTTTTTTGCCCCCTCCACTTCGCCGGCTGTGTATTGCTAACGGAGAACGTCCTGGCGCGGAGTACTGCTGCCGGTCGACCGTAGACTCGTTAGCTTTGCGCAGTGGCGATATCGTAACCAATGAGGTACATCCGAGGTGCGATTATTGCTAGTTGAAAACTAATACCAATACCCCGCCTTGAGGACGTGAAATACCGTCCGCTATGGCAATTTTTGGCACCCCCGCGAGGGGGACATAATTACAATATAAGGAAGTCCACAAGTCAGCAAAATCCAAGTCTGATACAAACTTTAATTGGCCATGTCAGCTAACGGGTATTGGTCTCAGACAAAAAAGGACAATTGTCCTGCAGTATAGACACACTTGGTACATTTGTCTTAACCTGGTTATTTTTTTTTTTTTTTCTCATAAAATTATTTTTATTAGGTCCTTTTCGGTACTGGGACCTGGTTAGGACCGAGTCGGCTTTTGTAATTACAAAAAACTTAATAATTACAGAGGATCTTGTGTGTAAATGTTAGTGGGAGGGGAGCCGATTACCCGCGGCCTACTCGGGGTTAGTAGGGAAGGGATTGATGTTAAAGACAAGGCGTGGGAAGGGAAGGGGGATTGTGTAGGGGTCTTGGTTGGCTCTTCTGGCCTTTGCGTTTTGTCCTCAGCCGCAACTCGGTGTCCAGCTGCTGGGGCGATCTTGCTTTGCTTCCGGTGCAAACCAGAAACGACGGCTTTGTGTGAAGGCGAGTTATACTAAATAGAGGAAAACTAACTGAAGAGAAACTAACTGGAAGAAAACTAAATAGATATTTTGGAATCTGAGAGGAACTGATAGATAGGATAGAGAACATCAAGGTCTAGCTGAGATAGCGCGTCTCGCATCGGGATTTCTGGTGGTCTTCCTCGGGCCCTGAGGGTATCTTTCAACTTAATTCTGTGAGCCTGGTGATCTGGACACGCCCATACGAGATGGTCGATGTCCTGATAACCCTGCCCACAGTCGCATAAGTTTGTATCACTCATGTTGATACGGTAAAGATGAGCCTTGGACGAGTAATGGTTCGACATAAGGCGGGACATCGTTCTGATGAATCCACGCGTCAAGTCCATTCCCTTGAACCAGGCTTTTCTTTGCACCTTAGGTCGTATGGAATACATCCAACGTCCTTTGGTGTCGTCGTCCCATTGATTTTGCCAATCCAGAAGCGCACGCTGCCTCGGAAAACCGTAGCATTCTTGTAGGCTAATTGGCCTTTCAAAAATGTTTCCACTCTCAGCACCCTTCTTGGCGAGCAAGTCCGCTTTCTCATTACCCGGAATCGAGCAATGAGCGCGGACCCATACCACCGTGATGCTGAAGGACTGAGCCGCCAGGTTGTTTAAAGTCTTGCGTATTTCCGTGAGGAAAAACGTAGACTCCCTGGTCGGCTTCAGAGTCCGGATAGCCTCAACAGAGCTAAAGCTATCGGTGAAGATGAAGTAGTGGTCAGGTGGCATGGTCTCGATGATTCGCAGTGCGCAGTAAACCGCGGCTAACTCTGCGACATAAACCGAACTCGGGTCCTTCAGCTTAAAGAACAGCTGATAAGATTCATGATAAACACCGAAGCCCGTACAGCCGTCGAGCTTGGAGCCATCGGTGAAGAATCTGTTGTTTGGAGGAACATGGTTGTACTTTGATGCGAAGATCGACGGTACAACTCCCCGCAGAAGATGGTTTGGGATACCGCGAGTATCGGCTTTCATGGACGTGTCGAAGCCAATCAGGGTGCTGCTGGTTAACGGAGGCGTGCGCTGTACCGTTGTGCTCGGGCTCCACTCCCACGATGACATAAAGTCATAATATAGAAGCATGCGCCGAGACTCAACGTGAAGGTTCAGCAACGTTTCAAAGTTGTCAATTACCAGTTTATTCCTGTAATCACACCGGATCAGGAACCGGTAAGACAGTTCGTAGTAACGAGTTCGCAGAGGCAACACTCCCGCCAAGACCTCGAGGGTCATGTTGTGAGTTGAGTGCATGCATCCCAAGACAATGCGAAGACTTCGGTACTGTATCCGCTGGAGAACCAACAAGCGTGATTTCGCAGCTGACTGGAAGCAGAAACTGCCATATTCCAGCACCGAGAGTATCGTTGTCTTGTACAGTCGAAGCAGGTCAGAAGGATGAGCACCCCACCGGTTGCCAGAGACGCTGCGCAGAAAATTAGTTCTTTGCAGGCACTTTTGCTTCAGGTAGTTAATGTGCTTCCCCCATGTTCCCTTCTGATCAAAGATGGTTCCCATGTACATGAAGTGGTCCGACTGCTCGATAGTCTTTCCCGAGAGAGAAAGATTGAGCTGCGGCGGTTCATGCTTCCCCGTAAAAACGACCAGTTCCGTCTTCTCCGGAGAGAATTCAATACCCTTTCCAACTGCCCAATGGGCCAAGTTGTTCAGGGTATCTTGCAAGGGTTCTAGCAGATCGACTTCCTTCTTGGCAGCGATTGAAACCACTGCGTCATCTGCGTACTGTATAAGGGTGCAGTCTCCGGTCAAGCAATCATCGATGTCGCTGACGTAGAAGTTATACATGGATGGGCTAAGGCGTGAGCCTTGTGCCAAACCCATGTAACTTATCCGGGTGATTGCCAGATCACCTTGCACAAAGTGCATGTGTTTTTCTGACAACAGGTTGATGAGGAAGTTGCACATCGTCGGATTGAGACCGCTCCGCCGCAGCTTTACTCCCAACACATCGATGGAGACTGAATCGAATGCACCCTTGATGTCTAGGAAGACAGAAGCCATTTGCTGTTTTTTACCACGGGCTATGTCGATCCCTGTGGCCAGCAAGGCTAGACAGTCGCTTGTTCCCTTGCCTCTCCGGAAGCCATACTGCGTGTCAGACAGCAAGTGCTCTCGTTCCATCCATGGTTCGAGGCGGTCGAGGATCATCTTCTCCAGCAACTTGCGTAGACACGACAGCAAGCTGATTGGACGATACGAGTTGTGGTCGGACGCCGGCTTACCGGGCTTTTGAATGGCAACCACCCGGACCTGTCGCCATTCGTGTGGAATTATGTTCTGCTCCACCAACGTGTTGAACAGATTCAACAGACGCTGCTTGGCGACGTCCGGAAGATTCTTCAGCAAGCTGAACTTGATCTTGTCCGGACCAGGAGCAGTGTTGTTGCCCGTCAATAGTGCTATGGAGAGCTCTACCATCGAGAAGGGAGGATTAGAATCGCTCCCATCAACAACGTCGAATGATGGTTGTGTCGGCACCGAGTCCGGGCACACCTTCTTGGCGAAATCCAATATCCACTTGTCTGATTTTTCCACACTCTCGTTCGGAACGGAACCTCTACGCATGGCCCTCGCAACGCTGGGTAGGCCGACTAGCAATCTCCGTGAGGAGGATAAACAAAGCTCTGAGTTTTTGGCGGTGCGTGTGAGACGGAGAAAAGAAATTTGCCCAGCTACCTAGCAGTGTGTTTCTTTGTTTAATCAATGTTAATTTTACAGTGTATTCAGCTGTTTGGTTTCTAAAATTATGAACGCAGCGTTGTTCTCACATTGACCAATTTAGTCTAATAGAGCTATTTCTTCTAAGATACGCCACAGACTAAATCCTCTTGTGAATCTCAGGAAATTCGGGATTGATTTAGATGACGGATCTGACAGAGGTGACAGAATCGACGAATGACAGATATTCAAGCTTTTTGCTCTACATGGCTTGTTTTACATAATAAGTTATTCAGATATCTCTCTTCATCTATAGTTCTACTTGAGTATACTTTTTGCACTTAGTTAATTTGTATTGCGTTTTATATTCTATGAATGCACAAGTTTGATTTAAATTATTAAAATATCCTACCAAGATACCTCTGTCAAATACAGCTTCCAGTCTTATTGACGAAACCCGTACTTTTCTGGCGATGCCAATGGTAAGCCTGGCGTCGCCGACAAAAAAGAGGGTAGCATTTTCGTCCATTCAGCACGCGTTGACTGCCGAAAAGAAGAAGATGCGTTCGGCAGCTGATATTCTCTGCCTTTTTTGCCCCCTCCACACCACACTCCATCATCGCCGGCTGTGTATTGCTAACGGAGAACGTCCTGGCGCGGAGTACTGCTGCCGGTCGACCGTTGACTCGTTAGCTTTGCGCAGTGGCGATATCGTAACCAATGAGGTACATCCGAGGTGCGATTATTGCTAGTTGAAAACTAATACCAATACCCCGCCTTGAGGACGTGAAATACCGTCCGCTATGGCAATTTTTGGCACCCCCGCGAGGGGGACATAATTACAAATAAAAGAAGTCTCCTTGAAATGATCTGTTAAATTTAAGTGTCTAATCTACAATGTCACCACTGCCCAGTCACGAAATATTCTAGCAGAGCTGGTTCTGCCAGAATCCTGCTAGAACGGTGGAACATTTTTGCTAGAATACTGTAAGAATATCCAGCTCTGTGAGAACTCTGCTAGAATCCTGCTAGAACGTCGTGACTAGGTGGGGCTGTGATAAGCCATATCAGCAGAATCCAAGTCTGATACAAACTATACTTTACCATAATTTCGCTGTCAGCCATGCAGATTGTAATGCAGTGTAGACATACTTGTTACATTTGTCTTAGCTTGATTATGCGTAAAGTGAGATAAATCGGGTCGAAAATCTGGTAGAATATCTGGAATAAATCAATTTAATTTTAATTTTTGTTAATCTACTCACAACAGCTTTGTTTTTTAATGATTCATTCTCATCTTTAATCATACTTAGCTGTGACCCATTGAATAACCGCAGATTACACTATGACACCGGTGACTAATCCTTAGATAATGATAACGAAGGCATTATATTAAACATGTCTACATGACGCAACACACATTCATTGCATCGACTGTAATGGTTCTGTTTGTTGACCCATCCGGTAACGACTGTTCCAGTGTGATAAGCTTACTCTTTAGAATTATAGTCTGGGTCAGAATGAACTACTTTCATTGACCAATCCGTAAACTACGAGGACACTTTTTTGGAAGTTTGGGACAGTTTGGTTCTCCATTAGTCCTGCACACATAATTAGCATGAGTACTGAAAACAGTAAAATTTACTTAAATTTGCACAGCAGATTTTTTCAATGAAAGAAAACTTCAGCAAAGTTTGTCAGCTTCCAACTAGAAAAACACACATATTTCGTAGTCGTATGACGTTTTTCAACGGATGTTTTAAATGGTTTACATATTCTCACGAAACCCCGTTAACACAAATTTGCAATTTAAATTAACATATCGCAAGGCGATGCAGATTAAAACCACTTAATTTTATGCATGTCTTCCCCCTCAGACTGAAAAAAAATCAGCTCCCACGTGGCCGTTAGAGCTGCCAGTCATTCCACAAATTGTTGACATAACCTTGAATAAATCACGCCAATTAGATGGAAGGCACGGAAGAATCGCATTTCTTGCTTTTATTAAATTAAAAAAGCTGCCCTTTAAAAATTCAGAATAAAAACAACCTCTACGCTAGCTAGCTGCCACCTTCATAATAAAATAGTTTCTTGCACGAATGCAGAAACATGATATCCACCCCTTAGGGAAAAACGCGAGAGGGTGGAGATGGCGTGTTCCCTATAAGACCGCCAGACATAATAGCAAGAACATCTTCGGAACTGCCATCGACCACCCCTATGAACAGCTGAATCGATAATTTGCATTTAAAATTAACTAGGCATTATGGTGGACTGTTACAGCACAGTTGTTTGTGGGAAAATAATGTTTCATAAGAAAATGTAAATTTCTTCTGACTCTTTGAATTGCAGATAAAAAATATAAACAAATATAAATACAAAGAACGCTATAACTTCAATCAATTACTTTTAAATAAATAAGACTATTTAAGTTGATAAAAAAAAATAAACATGGCTTAGAAGCATTTTTTATAACACTCACCCAATTGACACACGAAGTTAGCTCGTAAAACTATCCGATGGTCACGTCCGCCGCCCATAATTGGCCCCACAGACGGCTTCCATTGTACTGTTACAGTTTATGTCCGTGGCGTGGATGCCACAGTTCCCCACGCTCCGAGGACTCGTATTATAGTGGAGAATTTATGCCCACCAAAGGACATCCTGTTTTGAACTCGTTTCTTGCTGTAGATCGCATTAGAGCGTTTTTTAAAGCTGTGGTTAGCTGCCCATGTTCGTATAGCAGTCCCATTAGCAAACGCAAGTTTTCGAGCGCAGACTAAAATTTAGAGTCATTCCACCTGAAGTGTGCAAGAAAAAATGCAAATTTAAAAATTACCATCTCCGATTCTGCTCAAATTTGGCAGAGCTGTTGAGACTATCAAAACATGGAAAAATCCCAAATTTCATCCAAATCGGACCACCCCCTCCATTTTTGTACCCTCACAAAAAATCGACTTTTTGGCGATTTTTGAGCGAAACCCCTATCTTCAAACGACGATAACTCAGGAACCACAACTCTTAGAGGGTCGGTCTTAGACTCAATATTGAAGGAAATTGGTCGTAGAATCCATTTCCGTGATCAAAAGTTTAGATTAAATTATTTGTTCTACCTGTATTGCGCAATTGAAAAATTTAAATGGCTGTATCTCAAAACAGCCCTATTTATTTTTTAAATTTGACCTCACCATCGTATTCCCCAGCCAATTTTACATAAGAATCACTTATCGACAGAAAGGAATATGTTTCGTTCCAGAGATATCGAATTTTAAAGTTCTAAGTATTTGAGATTACCTGTATTTGCTTTATTTGCCGCATATGCTAGAAGCACTCGGGCGCGCTGATCAATAACTGCTAGAGCAAGAACGACACGCAATACAGGGCAGAATGGAATTCCCGCAGAGCTAGCAGGAAATTGCAATTGATCTTGAAAGTAACACTTAAAAAAAGTGTACGATACATTATCGTGTTAAAAATTATGAATTAACATGAATAAAACTCTCGTGAAGCATGATTAAGGAGGAGGATTTCTGGAAAGTATAAAACTGAAAAATGTAAGAAAATCACAAAGATTAATCTGATTTATTATCTGATTAAGATCAAATTCCGTGGTGTTGATTTCGACACCGTCCAAACAATATTTTTTTTGTTTCTCAACTATTTCGAAATCTTGGAAGACGATACAGCTGCTGTCCACATGTATCAGAAGTATACACAGCAAATTTTGGGTTGCAATTTCAGTAAAATAATTAACTGAATGCGATTCAGTAATCATCACATTTACTGAAATTCGGTAATAAACAAAAACATTACTGAAAAATCAGTAACTGGCTATCTGTCAAACTGAAATGTCACTTCTGACTTATTGTTTGGATGCTGCCGAGAGAAAATCCTCTTTCAAATGTGTTTTTGTATTGTGATCTTTAGAAACAAAGGTAAGAAAAATGTTAATAACAAATGCCTCGATGCTAACCACCTGTTTTTTAGGTTTGGACGATTGATGAAATAAATGAATGAATAACAGTATTTTAATGACAACCGAAATAAAATTTTGATAACTGAAATACCAGCAATGATTGCTGAATCTTCAGCAAATGATCTGTCAAACTGCCACAAGAAAATTACTGAATTTTCAGCAAAATAATTTGACGTTTCTTTTGCTGAAATTTCAGTTGTTTTGACAACCATTTTACTGAAATTTCAGTAAATCATCTGTCAAAGTGACAAAAATCAGTTAACTGAGAATTCAGTAAAATCTAGATTACTGAATCGTTTACTGAAATTTCAGTACATGAAAATTCAGTAAAACTTTACTGAATATCAGCAAAAAAAAAAATTTGGTGTGTATGGATGTTTGAAAAATCATCAATTATTCAGATGAAAACAATCTAAAAATCGGTTTAATTTAATCAATCTTTCAAACCGTAAGTCAGATTTTGGGGTTTTGCTGAATGGCACTATTTCGCTACCGCACATGGCAAAAGTTCTAGAACCCATGAGAATTATTTCATCTACTGCAGCCAGCTCTACATTTGTGCTTGCTTAAAAAAAAAAAAAAAGAAATAATTTGATAAAGTGGGAAGGAATGAGGAATTGGGAAAAATATGAAAACAATAGAAAAATTATATATTTTTTTAAATTGATTGTAAAAACGTTGTAGCATTTGCAAATAAATATTAAAAGTTCAAATTTTTATTAATATGGTTCAATGACACTGTGATCAGGAAAAATAGTGCATTAAAAATTACGCAATAAATATTCCTTAAACAAAAAATAGATTGTTCAAGATATTGATTATCTCAAAATCGTATAAAATTATAAAAATAATTCATATTACAGAACACCAGGTAGTAATTATTGATCAGTACGACTGAGTGCTTCTAGCATATGCGGTGAGTGTAGCTAATTTAGGTAATCTCAAATACTCAAAACTTTAAAATTCAATATCTCTGGAACGAAACATATTCCTTTCTGTCGATAAGTGATTCTTATGTAAAATTGGACGGGGAATACGATGGTGAGGTCAAATTTAAAAAAAATAAATAGGGCTGTTTTGAGATACGGCCATTTAAAATTTTCAATTGCGCAATACAGGTAGAAAAAATATTTTAATCTAAATTTTGATCACGGAAATGGATTCTACGTCCAATTTCTAAGATTTGTGGTTCCTGAGTTATCGTCGTTTGAAGATAGCGGTTTCGCTCAAAAATCGCCAAAAAATCGATTTTTTGGGAGGGTACAAAAATGGAGGGGGTGGTCCGATTTGGATGAAATTCGGGATTTTTGCATGTTTTGATAGTCTAAACAGCTCTGCCAAATTTGAGCAGAATCGGAGATGGTAATTTTCAAATGTTGTTCCGCTTCAGATGGAATGACCCGTATACTATTGTCTTTCATATGTTTATAGGACCTATTCAAAAAAAAAAAAAAAAAACTAGAAATTCTTTTGAGTTATGTAAAAAAATTTATTTCGAAATAAAAAAAAATATATGGGACATAGTAAAAACTAGAACACTGTCTCCATTTTACTGTGGTTTTCTATACTGCCCAGAAAAGCTTAACTGTCCCATCTGTTTGCAAGAATGAATTCAATATTGTTCAGCACTTTTTGCTTAGTTCTTTCGTTTTTACCTCGTAATAATTCTACGAAAAAGTATCTTGTTTTCAGTTAAACAGACGTTTATAGAAATAATTTGAGTTGCAAAAATAACCATTTTTTTAAAAAATGATCGAATAAACCAGATTTTCAGATTTTGCTTTTTGGGTTTTTTTAATCCCCTGACTCAAGGCGGTTTCAAAAACACCCAAAAAGCAAAAACTGGAAATTTGGTTTATTGGACCTTTAAAAAAACTCCAGAACATTACTTTTCTGGTCAGTAGGTATTTATAAAACCAGGGCAAAGTTTGTGTGCTTATCGTGATATTATTTGCAGGACTCAACCACAGGATAATAGCTACGTCTTTCCCTCTTTTTTGTAACGTGTTTTTTTTTGTTATCCGCTATGAGACGACGACGGTGTTTTATTTGTCCTGGTCATGACTTTGGCCATCAGCTGCTGCTGCTGACCAAAACGGACCACCATATCTGTCCTCGTGCACCCACCCACCACAAGTCATTTTTTTTCGCTCCTCTTTTGTTTGTGATAAATCTATTTTGGTCGCTTTTGGTGGCTACTGCCTTTGTGTTTGGAGAAAGTTACTGTTTTGTGTAGATCACAGCGGCTTTATTGTTGGGGCTTTAACTTTAAGCCCTAGGAAGAGAGGCTAAAATCCTATACAGACAAAAAATTTAAATAATTGGTATTACTGCAATAAATTATTTTTGCAAAAAAATGTTAAAATAAATACAAAACGTTACTTTATCCACCTTTAGGTGGTTGGTGCCTTCCTCACATTTAGAGGGTAATGCTATCCAAAATAGGTACAAAAGGGGTAACCTTTCAGTGTTATATCAACTTGATTTATTATTCATACCATCAGATTGAGTTGTCAGATCGTCATAATTCAGGGCACTTATGTGCTTATAACTTTTGATAGGGTTGTCAGATTTTCAATTTTTTGAACTCGATGAAAAGGTCTTTTGAATACCTTTTTAAAAATGTATAACATGACTGGGTTTCTTACAAAAACCACCCTTTTTACAATTTTCCGAACTTTTGTTAAAATCGT
>NC_068937.1:133160954-133175954 GCF_016801865.2 Culex pipiens pallens | reverse complement strand
AAAAAAAACACAGAAATCAACAAAAGAAAAACAAAATAACCGAGGGGTTGAACAGATTCATCAAGTTTCTGACACTTACATTTCTACCTTTGGCAGGAAGGAAGGGAGAGGAGGGTTGACAACTATGCCGCACATTATGTCAGGAATGGGTTTTTATGATTTCGGCCGAAACAAATATGAATTGCTAATGTCAGAGTTTGACATAATGAATGTAGTTTAGGGTGATGTAGCGAGCGATGGATGAGTTACACGCCGAGGGGGAAGTGCAGGTGTTAAAAATCATGTAACTTGGCCCTTTTGAAGGAGGAGATTTCTTCGAGGAACGGGAATCGATTCATCTAGTAGTGTTAAGAGGGAAATTTAGTCGAATCTTGAAAAAATCTCATTTGAGGACATAAATTGTTTCTGAATTATATTTTTTTTAAGCCAGTTCGAAAAAAAAAATCAAACACTGTAAATAATTATATATTTTTGAAAACATGCTAATTGAACCCACCGATATCTAAATTTCGTGAAAGAATGATACATTGTAAAGATATTCAAATTACTTTCAACTGTAATCAGGCCGTTCCGGCAGTTGAAATAATCCTGCTCAGCAGAAACAATAAACAAATCCGTCTACAAGTTGCCCAAGCGCCTACAAATCCAGTCACGTTCATTTCCGGCGAACAAATGTGCCACAAAATGAAAGAAACGGGGCGAGAAGGAGAACAAAAAATCAATTAATCTAATGCAAATTTGTGAATCATTAGAGCCTGAGGGGGGAGAAAATACCCCGTAACTGTTTCGGGGTTGGCTGATGACCTATCCAAACTCTGAGGGGAGAACCCATGTAGTGTCAAATTGGACAAAAACACACACCAGAAACAGACCGGCAAACCAGTTTGATATGAGAGGGGGGGACCACCCGTGGGGATGTTTCCCTGGGCTGGATTAGGGGAGGTGCTTTTTACAGTTTTTTGAGGGGTGCCTTTTTTTCGAGAGCACAGCATTTAATTGCCTTTTCATTAGCGAACGAAATTATTGGTTCGTTTACAAATGATACAGATTGTGAATTTTTGACGCAAAATTGAGGGGAGATATTTCATCAGAAGTTTTTTTTTCTCAATTTAGCCAAACTGTTGAAAATGGGCTTAAAATTTAGTTTTAAAACTGATAATTTTTTCATTTCCATTTCTCCCGCAAAAATGGAATCCGTTCGATTAACACACTCTAATCCCAGATGACACACAAAAAAGTGAAAACGTCCGTAAAAATTACGACTCTATTCATTTTCCACGGCGATGCGTTCGAATAGAGTTGTTAAAATTTTGTGCCCCCATAAAACTAGCGTCCTCGCAAGCATTACCACCCCCCTATCCTCATTCTAAACTATTTATAGTGACTTGTTCTGTGTGCTTGTTCTCTGTTCTCGGTTCGTGTTTCGAAAGTTTAAGTTTCAAGAGTGAATAAATGAGAGTGTTAACCTTTAGTTGTTCAATCCTCTAGCATTTAGTTAACAATTTCTCATCTTTATTGTTTGAATTTGGTATTTTTTATATTTAAATAAGTGCAGTCCCTGGCAGTTGATAATTCGTTAAGAGTTTATGCAAATTTCTTACTTTTTTTTGTTTGCTCTACAACTACAAAAGCAACTCTTCGAAGTTTCAAAAAAGGGAAAGAGAAGCAAAAATAACAATTAAAAATACAAAAAATTAAATAACAAGCCATAGTCTCAACATTTGAATGAAAAAAAAAGTGTTTTAAAATGCATTTTACACTAGTTCAGTTGTTTTGCAATCATTAGTTTTCAAAAAATGTAAGATTTGGCGAAAACATAAAATTTAGCGAAAAAAAAAACTTTTTGTAGAGCACAATTTTTTGAAAATTTAAAAGATTTTTGAATACACCCAGGAAAATGCATTTTAAGTTGATTATAGCAGATTGCACTTGAATACCCCTTGAAATTTTGAAGTTTTTTGAGCTAATTTTTTTTTTTGCCCCCTGATTTTCGGGCCGTTATTAAAGGGGGAAGGGAGGGGAGAAAAAAAAATTGTACCAGCCTATTTTTATAATGTTTATTTTTTGTTCTAAATGAAAAAACTCCTCTCTTGATTATTTCAGATGGAAAAAGTACACTGTATTTTCCATAAAATGAAATGTCTCCAAATTTTTGGCAGCTGTTCAATGGGAAATGGCGTCAATTTAAAAGCTATTTTTTTAACGAGAAATTCGTTTTTTTCGTAGCTTTGAGTGCAAATCCAAGTTCCATCAAATCGGGCGTCAAATTTAACACTAAAGTACCTTTGACATCAAACTTCTATCTCTTCTCTGTTTGAATCCAGATCCAGTGTAAATCCAGAAAAATGAAAGGGGTCGTACCGGCCCACCGTCACGAGAAATACAAAATAGACTTTGGATTCATGATCTAGAACCAAAATTAACCCCATGAAGCAAAGTTTCACGGAATTCAAAGAGGGGTCGGGGCAACTTTTTCCGATTTCGTGTGAATTGACAGAGAATGTCCCAAATAGTTCTTGGTTTATGGATGGTCCCAAATGAAGCTTACACTCAAAGTCAAAAGTATCCTTTTTCAAGTTCACCCGTCGTCACCCTTTTAAAAGGGATCGATAATGTACTGATTTTGACATACCCTTTTGAAAGCGTGACGCCGGTTGAACTTGAAAAAAGGATAGATAGTATCCTTTTGAGGGATACTTTTGATTTCGAGTGTAGATTTTATTTTTTTCATTTTTTAAAAAATATGCTGTATTGTAATATGTTTTTGAAACAAAATCTTGCCGTACAAAAGTTGAAAATATAAATAAGTTTTATTTCAAGTGTGAAACAGAAAAAATAGCATGAATTTTCAAACCATTTAGGTTATTTTTTTTTTTTATTAAAATTTAGATTGCCTCAAAAATCCATAAATTTGCAAGCGAATTGCCAAACTTTGCCAAATGTTGCATAAATATTTATGACATTTTTTTCAAAGTTTTTTTCGTTTGAAATCCGTACTGCAATTTTTTAAAATAAAAAAAGAATGTAAATAACTATTGCTCCTTTAACAGCCAATTTCTAAATTCCTGTACATAAAAAAATGGAAAAGGTTTATTTATTCAAAACAATGATTCTCATTTCATTATAAGGTAATAATTTGTTAAAGATTTACCTCACCTTTCTCAGGGTTGCCAGTTTACCAAATTAATTTTGGAATGCCAGATTTTTCATGTGTTAGAAAGATTTAAGATTAAATATTGGCTGTGCCAGATATTGGCAGATTTTGCCAGTTTTTTTTTAAATAAAATATTCTGAAAATTTTGAACAACTTTTTGATTAATATGAACGATTTTAATAAAATATCAATTTTTTTGTAAATTTTTATTTCAATCGATGAAACAAATTGAGTTATACAAACTTTTCAACTCATTCAAAATTGTAAGATTTTCGTCTGCCAGATTTTTTTCAATTTTGAACCCACTACCTCTGAAAACTCTCCAAAAATGTATGGAGTACATATTAAAAATTACATTATTATTTAAAATAAAACATCAATAAATATTATCTGCCGTCAGTGGGGGTGACATTGGGTGAGGGAGTGATTTACAATTTTTCTAGTTCTTCTCTTTAAAACCTAATTATTTTTAAAGAGTCGTTTAGGGGATATTTTAGAAAAAAAAATGCTAGAAAAATGACGTTCCAAAACTCAGATCTTCAATCTTTTCAACGCGTTGTAAAGGTCTTCCAAATACCTTTCTAAAAATGTATAGCATGACGGGATTTCTTACAAAAACCACCCTTTTTACAAACTTCCGAAGTTTAGCTAAAATCGTTTTTTTAGCATGACTTTTGAAGAACTTTTCTAAACCTCATAATATTAACTAGGGTCTTGTGAGACCCCAAGATGGATCGAATGAGACCAAAATAGTCTAAATCGGTTCAGCCAGTTTGGAGATAATCGAGTGCATATTTTTCGGTGCACAGACTCACATCCAGACACACGCACAGACATTTATTCAGAATTTGATTCTGAGTCGATAGGTATACGTGAAGGTGGGTCTACGAGGTCGAATAAAGAAGTTCATTTTTTGAGTGATTTTATAGCCTTTCCTCATTGAGGTGAGGAAGGCAAAAATTAGGTGGATATGTAACAGGTGGATATGTAACACATGACCAGTACGATAAAGAAAATCAGTAGGTAACAATCAACCCGAACAGACGGTAATAACTAAATTCATGCCATTTCAATAACAAATACTGTTAAAATAACAAAAAATGTTATGGAATATTCTTGCAAAATCCATTTTTGCATAAGAGTTCAATTACAGTTTATGTTATCATAACAAAAATTGTTATCGGTCTGATATTGATTGAAAGCCAGAACATCTTGAGAATAACATTTTTTGTTATGGAAGAATACCTCAAACTGTTATTGGGATGATCGGATTAGTTGTTAAAATAACAAAAAATAGTAACAAAGATTTATTCAAAGAATAACTTAAAATGTTATTAGTCTGTTATTACAATAACAATCCAATAACAAAAAATTAATAACGGCGAATAACAAATCTTGTTATAAATAACATAAAATGTTATTTCCCTAGTATTTTAAAATCTCAAAAAGTGATATTCCCAAGTTATTTCCGTCTGCTCGGGAAAAGTTTGATTGAGAAAAATCTAAATAACCTTAATTGTAACCAAGTTTGTCAAGTCGTTAATTTTTATGTCCAGTATTAACCAAGAAGTTTGATACCCATATTATTCAAACTTGCTTGGTTTAATAAATGTCCCCCATCGGAAAATCACTGAGAGCACTGGTCAATCCAAGTTGAGGTACACTCAGTCAAAATGTCGTTTTTCATTTCCAATAGAAAAAAAATCCATGACATTTGATATTGCCCATGACACTGTTTCTGAAAATGTGACTTTGAGTCCGATTTCTTTCTCAAAAAATATGTTTTAAATCTATAAAATGGTTCTTATAAAAGTGAGCTTGCTTTTAATAAAAATTCTAATCTAATCTAATCTAATCAGACCCTAGCGCAGCCAATCTTTCGAAGGGATCCTGGAGAGTGCCTTAGGTTAGATGACGCCTAGCACTCTTCTTGTCATTTATTAACATTTGTAGTGCGCCATTGCATCGGAATGCATTGAAACATCACAAGCGTTAAAGCGGCCAGGCCTACTGCGTAAAGCCGTATCGCAGAGATGACTCGTAATTGGGTTGAGTTTGAGCACTGAGTGTTCGAACAACAACACAATTCTGAATCGACAGGGGAGGAAGAAGCGTGGGGACACACCACCATACGCTCCGGTTGGTTATAGCGCCACAACTCGCTCACTTTTAATAAAAATTCTGTACATAAAATAATTTTAATTTTATGGTGTGCATTTTTGTAAATGAACATTAAAATTGCCAAGTCATTTAAGGTAGCACAAACATTACCTCAAAGTTTCGTCAAGGGTTAGCCAGAGCGCAGCAGGATGCTGCCAGCGGAAGGGTTCACGGGGAAGGAACCACCCGGGAGAAGTGAATATGCTAATTTCTGACGCTTCGCTTAACCTGCGTCATTTTCACTTTTGTGAACGGTTTAACCTTCTTGGCAGTTGGCTTCAATTAAAACGAAACAGTGGTGAGGAAAGAGCGTGGTTTGGAGGGTGTTCTGTTTTTGGGAAAAACAATCGAATTTCTGATTTTTGAAGAATTTGGCCATGATTTTCACACGAATTAAAGAAACAAAGAATTAACTAATTTTAATTTCACAAAACCCATGAAACCTAATTAACAACCTGGATGCAAATTCGGCGCAATTCAAAAGAAGACATCTTTCGCAGACAAAAAGGAACAGCTTTTCTAGCCCTCGGGCGGTTAGTCGGAAGCGTTCCTAGACACCGACAGACAGACAGACTTAGACTCAAACTCAGACGATGGGACTCGGCTCAGAGACAACGCGAAAAGTGGTTCGGTGGCGACCCGTCTCCCCGAGGGCATTTCCCGCCCTTTTGTTGTTTTCTGTCTGGAAAAATGAGGTGCGAGCGCTGACGATGTTTTCTCGTGGTGGGGAAGAAACGAGTTCTTCTTTGTAATTTTGAAATTTAAAATGAAAGTGGAACCAATTAAACAAACGTTGAACTTTTAAAAATTGATTTTCATAATTGAGAAATTTGTTGTTGGCATTACAAACCCACAGTAAAACGGTTAATTTGGAAATAACCTTATTTTAAGTATTTTTTTTAATTACAACTGAATTATGTAGAATCTGCAAAATCTTGAAAAATGAAATGAAATATAAATAAATAGTTAAGTTTGGAGTTCTCTCAAAACACTAGTTCATAAATATATAAGTTCAACGAAAATATTCTGAGAAATGTCCACTCATATCTTTAAACAGTTCTCTTAAAGTTTCACCCTTGCTCACATCAAATGAAGCTTAATAACCATGTAAATGCAAATGAAAACACAGTTTGACCCCCGAGGCCGCTACTGCCTCCAGGGCCAACCACCAGCGAGATTCTGGCTGTCAATTTCATTCAGCTCTCCACATACTCTCTCTCGCTGGCGAAACCAGTCCCTAAAACGTGCACAGTCATCCCTCTGAATCCCTCCTGACTTCCGTCCGGGAAATCCTCCCAAAACCCCCCGAAGTTATGGCCCACTCACACACACACACACTCAAACGGCTGCGAGGGTGAAATTTCACTTGACTTAATAATTTTGTAATTACAATTTCATGCTAGTTAAGCACTCGATACCGATATTCAACCCCACTCTCACGGAAATAGCTGTACCGGTACTACTTACTAGTATGGCACATGGCAAACCGGAGCAACGACAACAAACCGCCAAGAGGCACTTGGGCGCGATAATCCGGGCGTTCTGTGATGGGAGGGAGGGCCGCGTGGGGACGCGAACCATGCATGTAAAAGGATCAACTGCGACGACAACGGTCAGGTCCCGCGCGACATTCACGAGCGTATTCCAAACAAATTAATGTCGAGCTGGCAGTTTGTAAAATAACCAAGGGGGAGAGAGGGGGGAGGCATTTTCTTTTAGAATTTTGTTTGAGGGGAAGGTCGAACTGAAAGAATCCAACTGAAGTTTGTATAAATATCGTACAATTCTACAAAACTTAGCAAAAAAAAAAAACAGAGAATAATCTCAAGCTGGTGTTACATTACATTATTTGTGAACTAGACTCTAGACTCAAACTTGTGAGCATTTCGACGCCGTCGTGCTAACTTGTCGTACGTCGCTTTTTGACGTTCCGAGAAAAACGCGTTTTAATGTTTGACCTTGAATAAACAAAAACGAGAGCCCCCGTTGTAAACAATAACAAACACGTTTTGTTTGGTTGACCATTCTGTGCATTGTCCTGAAGTTTGGTTGAATTTAGTTGCTGGAGTCCCGAGTTATAATTACAAATGTTTACGGTAGTCGGGCATGTACGTGTGTCAAACGCGTTCTGACCTGAAATCCCTTTGGCCAGTTGTCGCACATACAGCAATTTTCAGGTTGTGTCAAGAAGGCACGACAAGATTGAAACTTCTTTCACATGAAAAGCGAAAACACAGCACGGAGTTTTTTCTCGGTTTTTTATTGAATATCTCAGGATTGAAATCGAATTTTGGGGATCTGTGAAGATAAAGATGAGGCATTGAGAGCTAAACAAAATGACGTTCTTAAATCAATTTGGCCCAGATTGCACGTGTGACAAGATAGCATGACAGCGACGAACCCGTGATCGATTCCCTACTGGATTTAAGCAATAACCTGTCACAAAATCCGCTGAGGTTTTGTTTGGAATCTGGAGCTGGTGTCATTTTTGACGTTTTTTAAATATTTTTTTTATTTAGTAAAATATAACACTTGCAGCACCAACGAGGTCAAAAAAGTTGGAAATGCGACTTCACCGGCTCTTTGAACCCTTGGAAAAAAAAAGTTGGAATTGCTTTTTTCATTGTAACTTACGGTAGACGCATCTGCTTTGGATCTACCTTGTTGGAGGTGATTCTTGACATCCTTCCGGATCGAATGCAACAAGCATCATTCAAATCGGCTCCCCCCCTTCAAAGTTGGCCCGAAAAATCAGGGGGCAAAACAGTATTTTTTCAAAAAACTTCAATATGCATACCCCTGCGTTTGGAATAATTTTTAGCATGTTTGGGTGATTTAAAAATCTCTTGAATTTTAGAAAATTTTCTGTGTTTATTATTGTGCAATTCTCACTAACTTGGACTTAGAACTAAATTATTGCTATTATTCGCACTATTGCTACTTGTCAAACTGGCTTGGAAAATTTAAAATTTCCTCAAAAATGATCAAAGAGAGCCGAGGTTTATCGCTTGTTTTTCAGCTGTCACTCGCAATTTTGAAGTGCGAAAGTTCAGTTTGGTGGAAACTGCGACTGGAAATGTAAATAAACAACGAGTGGTTGCCTAGATTTTTGAATTTTTGCTGTCAAAAGTGCGAGAGAAAGTGCGGACGAAATCCAAGTTACAGTGCAAGGATCAATATCGCAAAAAGTTTTTTTTTCGCAAAAAAATGTGTTTTCGTCAAATTTTACATTTTTTTAAGCGGGTAATTCTCCGCCAACTCACACAGCAGTTGCCCCGACCCCTCTTCGATTTGCGTGAAACTTTGTCCTAAGGGGTAACTTTTGTCCCTGATCACGAATCCGAGGTCCGTTTTTTGATATCTCGTGACGGAGGGGCGGTACGACCCCTTCCATTTTTGAACATGCGAAAAAAGAGGTGTTTTTCAATAATTTGCAGCCTGAAACGGTGATGAGATAGAAATTTGGTGTCAAAGGGACTTTTATGTAAAATTAGACGCCCGATTTGATGGCGTACTCAGAATTCCGAAAAAACGTATTTTTCATCGAAAAAAACACTAAAAAAGTTTTAAAAATTCTCCCATTTTCCGTTACTCGACTGTAAAAAATTTTGGAACATGTCATTTTATGGGAAATTTCATGTACTTTTCAAATCTACATTGTCCCAGAAGGGTCATTTTTTCATTTAGAACAAAATTTTTCATTTTAAAATTTCGTGTTTTTTCTAACTTTGCAGGGTTATTTTTTAGAATGTAACAATGTTCTACAAAGTTGTAGACCAGACAATTACAAAAATTTTGATATATAGACATAAGGGGTTTGCTTATAAACATCACGAGTTATCGCGATTTTACGAAAAAAAGTTTTGAAAAAGTTGGTCGTCATCGATCATGGCCGTTCATGGTCACCCGCGACAGACACGGACGACGAAACAAAGAGAAACGCAAAAAGTAACTTTTTCAAAACTTTTTTTCGTAAAATCGCGATAACTCGTGATGTTTATAAGCAAACCCCTTATGTCTATATATCAAAATTTTTGTAATTGTCTGCTCTACAACTTTGTAGAACATTGTTACACTCTAAAAAATAACCCTGCAAAGTTAGAAAAAACACGAAATTTTAAAATGAAAAATTTTGTTCTAAATGAAAAAATGACCCTTCTGAGACAATGTAGATTCGAAAAGTACATTAAATTTCCCATAAAATGACATGTTCCAAAATTTTTTACAGTCGAGTAACGGAAAATGGGAGAATTTTTAAAACTTTTTTAGTGTTTTTTTCGATGAAAAATACGTTTTTTCGGAATTCTGAGTATGCCATCAAATCGGGCGTCTAATTTTACATAAAAGTCCCTTTGACACCAAATTTCTATCTCATCACCGTTTCAGGCTGCAAATTATTGAAAAACACCTCTTTTTTCGCATGTTCAAAAATGGAAGGGGTCGTACCGCCCCTCCGTCACGAGATATCAAAAAACGGACCTCGGATTCGTGATCAGGGACAAAAGTTACCCCTTAGGACAAAGTTTCACGCAAATCGAAGAGGGGTCGGGGCAACTTTTCCCGATTTCGTGTGAGTTGGTAGAGAATTACCCAAAACTATTGATTGCAAAACAACTGAACTAGTGTAAAATGCATTTTAGACACTTTTTCCACGCAAATGTTGAAAGTATGGATTGCTATTTCAATATTTATATTTTTTTATTTTTTTGCCCTTTCCTCGACCCCGGCCAGAGCCGAGGGACAAAAACTTTGAAAAATATTTGCATCGGCCTTAGTAAACATATTAAAATTTGAGTTTTATGGAAAATCGTGCACTCATTCATTTTACAGCTTTGAACACGATCGAAAGTAAATATCGTAAGTTTACAGGTGATTTTGTCATGAATTTTTATTTTTTGATGAATTATTTTGGCATATTAGTCACAGTTGATCCTTTCGACAGTATGGTTGTTGTAATGACTGCACACGATCATTTTATTGGATTCTTTTGCGGAAAAGTGGCTTCCAGTGACGAAATAAGCCCTGAATGTTTTGTATGTTTTGACATATCAAAAATAATGCTTAGTTCGAATGAAAACCAAGAAGCATCTTCAATATGCTACGCAAAATTGTAATCCTCTCAGAAAAGGGAGTTTAAAATATTACGCAATCGGTAAAACTTTTCCCGGCTCAAGGGAAGGGAAGGGAATTTCATCAATTTGCGGTACACTAAAGCCACTTTAGAAAATTCTGCCCAGCCAAACCATCATTCTGTTCCCCAGTTTTAATCTGTTGGACAACAATTGTTTTCCCAAATTGATGGTTTTTTTTTGCAGTTTTTCGTTCAAGAGTCCTTGGCGGAACATAGTTCCGTGATGGTCACTGCATCGAGCGATGCTTTTTCTAGTAAGAATCAATTGGTCTGAAACGCGGAACAATGGAAATCCTTTTTATACATACACCATAGAAACATTTTTTAGTTCGATTTGTCTATGTCACAAGTGTTTATTTTTTTATCTGGGAAACGGAAGCGAATTTTGAAATTCAGTAAAAAAAATTCCCCGTTTTGTTCACGATGCGCCGAAAACCCAGTTTTTATTTTCAAAAAATCGTATCTCGGAATCCTGTCAATAAACTCCTTCCATTTTTGAGTATGTTACGTAAAATGAGAAATCCGATAACAATATTTTCAGGCAAAGGCTCTTTGGTCCAGACACGTGTTTTCTTGCGACTTTTTCAAATGTTTGGCTAGATTTTTCGGTTTTTGCGAAAATCAACGAAAATGGTAATTTGTGTGCAGCTTCCATTCTGTAAACCCTTGAAAAGACCCAGTTTAGGAATTACGGAAACTTTCCCAGCATAAGGTTCATACGTAATTTTGGAGACTTGTGTAGACCAAGGGTCAAGGGATTGCTCCAAAAAGACTCAGTCACTCGCGATTCAGCGCAACGAAAAACTTCTCGGATGTAACACATCATCTTGCTTTATCAATTATTTGGATATAAGTTCGTATAATAACTGTCAAAACGGTGTAATTTGATTAATTCTAACATAAACTTTCATTTCACATTTGTTTGGACGCTGTTGTCAATGCCAAAACAATTAAATAAAATAAAAATATGAGTTTACCAAAAATGTGAAGCATTTCACTGAATTATGTCATAGGCGTCCGAAGCACCGGGAAGGCAAAGAAGAAAATTATGGTACACCCAAAGGAAAAATATATCTCAAAATCTGCAACAGTGGATTTGCTGCAGAAAATATCACATTTTATAACATTTTTTTGCAGCAAGCCCCTAGATCATTTTTGCCCGCGTGTAAACATTTCAGCGATCTGCAGTTCTCACCAACACAATGCTGGCCCGTCCCCGAGCAACACTCCAAAGAGAAGCATATGTTGGTGCTCTTTCACTCACTTTTCGTCAAGCGTCCATGGCGTGGTGGTAGCGTGTCGGATCATTAACCAAGAAGTTGGTGGTTCAATCCTCGTTCTATTAAGGGTTTTTTTTTTGTGAAATACAACCAAAAAGCCGTCGGTAATGTCGATAATTGTCGGTAACGGGCAAAAATGTCATACCCCTAGATCGCAAAAAATACATGAGGACAGTTTTCATGCAGATTCTGATATACTTTCATGCCACCATGCATCACAATCATGCGACCGCCGTTTGGGTGTACTGATTTTCTTAAGTTCTAGCAAATTTTTATTCAAAATATCGTTTGTTTTGATGTTAACAGCTTAACGAAGTCCGGATTTCGAATCATGGCGGTATTCCTACCGTTTGTCACTTCCTCACCAATCGCTACCGAACACTCTCTCTTTGCTCTCCCCCTCGCTCCAATCGGGCAGTACAGCAAATGGTTCAGAGAGACCGATTTCGGTAAGTCGCTCAAAGCTGACTGATCGTTTAAGAAAGTGCTTAAAATCAATGATACAAATAATATTTTGCAATTTTGTTGTTTACACATCATCAAAGACACATTTGGCAGCAAATTCTAATTGACGGCAAACTGTTGTAGTGCAGGCCAAGTGAGCGCCGCGCTAGTATTTTTAGGCACTCTCCTCTCTGAGCATATTCGTGTTCGCTCGCGAATTGTTGCGCACTCCAGTCGGCAAAGATTCGTTCGGTGATGAGTGAGTGATTTCTGATCTTTGAACTGGAAATTATGACCCTTGAACTCTGCCCACCATTGAAAAAAACGGGTAATATCCACTTTTGGCAAAAACGAGATATTAGCACCAGGTGGTAGAGGATGTTCCAACGCATCTTCAGGAACTTGAATTTCATTGAAATAGTGTTTAGACTTGGCTGCCGATTCGAAAAACCAAATGGCTAATATGCCACTCTTATGGAAAATTACCTTGACGGATAGGTATTCGGTGACAAACACTAAAACACGCTATTCTCGGAATACTTGATTTGCCATAATAGCCGAATTTTCATTTATGGGCAGTGGTATAGACTATATGATCACTGATCTTAGAATCTTTAAAAGTCTCTTCTGAAGGTTTTGAAAAATTATGTTACTTTGCAGATATTTGAAATGAACACTTGGAGACTTTCCGTGACCAAGATTCCTCCCGATAAGAACCGCCAGGGTGCGCACTTGTGTTCATGTGGTGTCGTTTGGGGAGCCATAATTTCCCTCTCTCCCGCTCTATTTTCCTAACATTCCACCACGATTTCTCCATCCTCTCCCCTTGAAATCCTCCTGAGAGCAATTCTCTACGAAATCGGTCTTTTTTCTTCAATTTTAATTTCTGTATTTTTTAATCCGACTGAAACTTTTTTGGTGCCTTCGGTATGCCCAAAGAAGCCATTTTGCATCATTAGTTTGTCCATATAATTTTCCATACCAATTTGGCAGCTGTCCATACAAAAATGATATGTGAAAATTAAAAAATCTGTATCTTTTGAAGGAATTTTTGGTGATTTTAAATTTCACTTTTTGTCACTAAAACTTGATTTGCAAAAAAACACTATTTTTATTTTTTTTTTTATTTTTTGATATGTTTTAGAGGACATAAAATGCCAACTTTTCAGAAATTTCCAGGTTGCGATCTTTTCGAAAACATTATTTTCAAAATTTTCAAATCAAGACTAACATTTTAAAAGGGCGTAATATTGAATGTTTGGCCCTTTTTAAATGTTAGTCTTGATTTGAAAATTTTGAAAATAATGTTTTCGAAAAGATCGGAAAATTTCACAAATGTTTCATATAATAACATTGAAAATCGGACCATTAGTTGCTGAGATATCGACATTAAAAAATGGTGGGTTGTTTTGGTGAGACTTAAAAAACATCAATTTTCCTGTTTTTAAACCTTTGCATTGCAATATTTCAGCAACTAAAGGTCGTGTCAACAAAGTCCGAAGAAGCAAAATATAGAGAATTTTCTCAGCTTTTCAAAAATATTTTTTCCAAAAGTGTGCAAACATGTGCACTAATTAAAAAAAATGAAAAACTGCGACTATTTTCAAAAAAGTCACCTAAATATGGATTTAACTTGAAAACGGTGCACTTTATCAAAATTTTACCAAAGTACTTTTTGATTGCAAATTTGATTTTACATCGAAAAATGAAGTTGAAAAAATTTTGCGACCAATATTTCGATTTTTTGAAAAAATCAGTATTGATAAAAAAATTCATAACTCGGTCAATGATTTTTTGCACAACCTGGAAATTTCTGAAAAGTTGGCATTTTATGTCTTCTAAAACAAATCAAAAAATAAAAAAAAAATAAAAATAGTGTTTTTTTGCAAATCAAATTTTAGTAATAAAAAGTTAAATAAAAAAATCACCAATTTTTTTTTACCGTGTATCATTTTTTTCCAGTGTAGTCCGTATCCATACCTACAACTTTGCCGAAGACACCAAATCGATCAAAAAATTCCTTCAAAAGATACAGATTTTGAATTTTCATACATCATTTTTATATGGACAGCTGCGAAATTTGTATGGAAAATTATATGGACAAACTAATGATGCAAAATTGCTTCTTTGGGCATACCGAAGGCACCAAAAAAGTTTCAGTCGGATTAAAAAATACAAAAAAAAATCGAATGACCGAAATCCTAGAGAACTGCTCCTGAGCAAAGCGCCGCTGAAAATAATGCTCGATTCCAATAACCGGGGTCCGGGGTTTTCAAAAACAAGAGGGTCCACCACCAAACGGTTTTCTTGCTGGGAGTGGCTCATTTTAATGAAATTGAACGCCCCGAAGCGATTTTTCTCGAGCTGCGTCCACGCTTTTCATCTCGAGGGGGAGGGAGTTGCACACACGTGTGTGAGTTTGTTGGTGTCACCCGGATTTTCTTTCGAAAAAGTGCTGAAGAAATTAAATTTTGAAAGTCGGAACGAGGAAATCGAGAGGGGAGGGGGCCTAAATGTGAAGGAGACACGCGTGTAGGTTTTAAAGATGTCCCGGGGACGGACAAATGGTGGGTTTTTCCATTAACTTTGGCTCGGGAAAGGTTTTCCAATTACAGAGGGTAAACGTTTTAATTATGAATATTTGTGGCACATGTGTGATTTCATGCGAGGAATTCTTTGGTGGAGAAATTGAAGGTGAAGAATCAATTTAAAAAAAGTTAAAAAGTTTAATTTAACCGCAAAATTTTGTTATTGCAAAAGTTTGAGTTTTATTATCATCCCACTGAAAATTTCCTCACCTGCCAATCGAAGAACTTCCAACCCACCAGATG